>NW_007383652.1:0-5092 GCF_000475195.1 Diaphorina citri | reverse complement strand
TCTCTCTCTCTCTCTCTCTCTCTCTCTCTCTCTCTCTCTCTCTCTCTCTCTCTCTCTCTCACCTCTCCTTTCTCACTCACTCTCTCTCTCTTTCTTTCCCTCTCTCACCCTCTTTCTCTCTCCCTCACTCTGTCTCCCTATCTCTCTCTCCTACTCCTTAATTCTTTTAAATACCTCTTCCCTTTCTTTCTAACTAGGTAATTAGACGTATGTTAGGCTCTATTTCTGTTTCTCTCTCCGTTCCTAAACAGCTTACACAAAACACCAACTCAATAATTTGTGTTGGAATTACCGGTTAAAACGGTTTCAACCCTCTTACCACTTACCTACTCTATTTTTTAATAGGTGGCCAATTAGGTTACAGCAGTTAAGTAGGTAAGTAGGTAGTTAGGTACTAAATGTTTGAAGTAGAAATGTAGGCACGTATTAGGTGTAGGTATAGGTAATTTAAAAGAACAGAGAATGTGTTAATCGTTTAAAAAGTTTCACACAGGAATGTCCTGTTTTTATTATTATTATTATTCTTTTTTTCCTCTTCTTCTTCTTCTTTAGCCAGTCTAGTTAGCTTTGGGGTAGCGCTCTTGCCTTGTAGGCTCTAGTTTGCGGATTCCCACCCGGAGCGAACTGTATCCTAACAGATAAGGTTCGTTCTCGGAACGGCTTGCTTTCTCTTCTGCGGTTGGCGGTATTTTGACCGTTTTTTGGCGGTTTTCGACCGTTTTTTGGCGGTTTTCAGCTATACCGACTAAACCGTTAGAGATATTATAAAATTTTAGGGAATAATTAGGATAAGGAAAGTCGTGTGATGTTCACACCAGATTTTTTTATCCCTTTTCTCCCTTTCTCGGATAACGTAGGTGTACCTTTTCCCACACACGTTTTTACCTTTTGCTAATTTCTCTCTCTCTCTCTCTCTCTCTCTAATTTGTCTATCTTTCCTCTTTCTCTCTCTATTTCTAATTCTCTCGTACCCACGTACACATTTATTTTCCTTTGCCTGATCTGTGGAGGGGAGAGGGAGGGGAAGTTTTGAGAGTTAACCATTAACCAACATCATGAGTAACAATTATATTTTATTTTCCCAACTTCTTCTTCTTCTTCCCCTGGCAGCCAGCGCAAGCAACGTTCTGCTGAATTTGCTTTGGGTACTGGATGGAGCTGGTAGAATCTAGACTAGAATCTAGCATTGAATGGGAGAGAATCTAGCATAGAATAGAATAGAAAAGGAAAATAGAATTTAAATAGAGTCCCAGATCCTCAACCGGGACAACGCGCAACTTTCTGCTGAATTTGCTTTGGCTGGTAGAATCTAGCATAGAACAGAATCTAACATAGAATAGAATCTAACATAGAACAGGATAGAAAAGAAAAATAGAATAGAAATATAGTCCAAGATCCCGAACTCGGGAAACGTTCGTTTGAATTCGTTCTGGGTAGGTATTGGATGGAGCTGGTAAAATCTAGCATAGAATAGAATCTAGCATAGATCAGAATATAAACTAGGATAGAACAGAATAGAAAAGAAAAACAGAATTGAAATATAGTCCAAGATCTCCAACGGCTGCAATTCAAAAACATATCGATACCTATACAATCAAAAGCTTTTCAGTTACGGAAAAAAGTAATACGGTAGAAAATAGCTATAGTCTGGTTTTTGAAATACTTTAATAGTTTGAATTGGTTTTCAACTTTACAACCCATTAGATTGAGCGAACGAAGCGAATTGGAAGTTCTTTCGAGGATTTGGCATTTTGTATACTTAGGTACATACCTAGCTTTTTTCAAAGAGGTTTGATAGAGGGGACTGTAACTGCTAAGGGCTTATCGTCCCGAAATCGAAGAGAGAAGGAAGACAGGATAGGAGAAAACCAGCTGTTAAGAGAACGAACATTATCCGTTCAGGACAAAATCCGCCCCGGGCGTGAATCGAACCCGCGGCCTGGTTTAACATGCCTTCTAAGGTCTGATTTTTTTTTTTTAATCCATCCTAGGTTTGCATAATTTTATTGCTCCAATATTTTCGTTCACAAATGTACATTTCTAAAACTACCTCTACCACATGTTAGACCCGTGTTCTCCTATAAGAATATATCCTATGCCAGGAACAGAAGGTATGCTGAGATTCTTTAGACTCTATCCCGAGTATAGAATTAGGGATAGGAAGTAGATGAGGAGGGGGGATGTATAGGAATCCAACATATTGTCGCTGCAGGAACGAAACCACTTATCAACTATTTTCAAATATCATATTATGTAGAGAGAAAATACGGATTCAAATTTTGTCCTGTCCTGTCACAGGTCGACTGATTCAAAAAGCAACTTCGTATTTTCCAAATGTTTATAAGTCAAAATCACGTCACCTGTCGAGAAAAAAAAAAAAATCTTAAATAACCCCTCTTCTATCTTGTCTCCTTAACGGTGTTCACACACGTGTCATTTGTGATAAGCACTTTTGCTCCTTGTGTGACCACATACTACACACACATAATAATACACATAAATCGGCCTAGCGCGTACAAGGCAGACACGGTACCTACCAAGTTAACTTTAGGCTAGCTGAGAATATGATTATGAGAAGACCTAGGTACTTTTCCTCCTTCTTTTCTCTTCCTTCTCCTCCTCTTCCCCTTCTTCTTCCCTCTGTTCCTCCTTCCATCTTCTTCTTCCTTTACTTTCTCCTTTTTCTCCTCATCCTAATTAAAAGCTCATTACCTCAAATACGTATGTAGGTATAGGTTCATACTTGTACCTACACCTACATTAATACCTTCCCAGCTTCCCACAAACAATTATGTAAAAAATAATAGGGAATGAGAGAAGAAAGAAGAGGAGAAGTGGGAGGAGAAGAAGGAAGAGGAGGGGGAGAAGGCGGAGAAGGAGGAAAAGGAAGAGGAAGAGGAGAAAGAATAGGAAAGGGAGATTCGATGAAATACCGGAGAGAGTGGGAAGGTACACAAGTTACCACGTATGTACCGGGGGGGGAGGGAGGAGATGGGATGGGAGAGGGGGGGAGGGGAGTTTCAAAAGCATGCAGTGAAACAGCCCCAAGTATCAGCGTGTATTACTTTCCATTACTGTACATACTTTCCTTCCCAGGTAGTCTTATTTTATTATCAGGTATCTCTCATACATGAAATTCTTTGCGGTAAAGCAGAGCTTTTTCACAACTTTTGTGGATATCACAACATTACTAAGTGCCTCCTTTGCAATCAATTTCCATATTTCAATAATCTTGTTACACTGGTAACGCCGCCACTGGTCGCTACTCGATTAAAGTAGCTACTCAATTGTCCTCACACGAGGCTGAGTGCACCCCGAACTCCAAGCACAGAGCCTAAAAATAACCTCGGCTCCGCCCGGAATCAAACGCGGATCTTTTTTACAACTCATCACCTCACCCTCTCTTCAACTTTTCTCTAACATCAGTCGAATTTTACATCAAACATTATATAGATATGTAGGTACATAGAGTTTGGGTTTCTGATTTTCATAATATGTAATTAGGTTTAGGTAGGTATACCCACTCGTATATGTATTACCTATGTACATATAAAATAGATACCCACACACAAAAAAACATACTGATTTTACATTATGTAGGTACATGTTAATTATTCGTAGAAATATTGAAAATTCCCAGTCCCCGATGTTACCTTGTCCAATACTGAACATAATAATCCTTTGAAGTTCATATTGATAAAAAAACCCTTTTTCCTCGGAGGTAAAAATAAATAAATAGGTTTAAAAAAATTTGCAATTAGGTAGGTATTTTTTATAATGAAAATAATGATTTTTTATAATAAAAAATCTCATTTCCCAGAGGGTTTGTTTTTGTGATGCATCCAATATTGGATGACTAATTAGGAAGGTACCATCATTAATAACATGAGTAACTATCATGACTACATGTATTTATCATGAATAACATCGGTAATTATCATGAATTTCATGACTATATTTATCATGAATAACATGACTACACTATTATTTATCATCAAAAACATGATTACAATATTATTTATCATGAATAACATGACTATAATTTATTTAGATACCTATATGAATAAAATTACTCACTTTGACTACCTTAGGTATATATTTATTTATTTCAGTCTGAAAAATAAAACTGTCTGAAATGTGCATAGCATAGCAACACATCATTTATTTTATGTACATATCAGGGTAGCTACCTATATAGTACTACCTCGTTTTTTACAAGCTGGGGACCGACCAACCATATCACATCAGTCTTATAAAACACATGAATACATCCTGAATATTTATCTGCAAGATACAACTGCTTTAGGATCTCAAAAATATCTAATATAGGTACTATCGAAATATTAATGTATGTACCTACTATGTATCTTACGGTATCTAGATTTAAGATACCTATCTACATCTGCAGTGCAATCCCAACACACCCGCGTCACCCTTCCTCCTCTATCACATCCTGTCTCGTGCCACAACTCACAATATTATCATTAGTATGATCATCATTATCACAATATCATCATTATTATCATTACCATCATTATCACTTTTATTTATTATTATCATAATTATTCATTATGAGGAAGAGGAGAAAGAATAGGAAAGGGAGATTCGATGAAATACCGGAGAGAGTGGGAAGGTACACAAGTTACCACGTACATATGTTATACCTATGTATATCTACATATAGTATAACTAGTAGAGCCTTTCTCTCTCTCTCTCGCCTTTTCCATTTTTGTCTCACTCTCTTCTTTTTTCTATCTCTTTTCTTTCCTTCTCTTTCTCTCTCTCTGTTTTTATTCCTCATTTTTTCCCGATCAAGCCAGAAATGCGAAATTTTTTTGTTTATCCACTGCAATGAGAGAGAGAGAAAGGAAGATAATAGAGAAAGGGGGAATAGATGGGAAGGCAGAGGGAGAGAGAGATTGAGGTACAGGTAAAGGGTGAGGGGGGTGAGAGGATGATAGGTAGAAAGGTAGAACATGTTAAATGGAAAGAGAAAGAGAGGGAAGGATAGAAAGGAAGATAGAGAAAGAGGGAAATATAGATGATAAGGAGGGAGGGAGAGAGAGAGAGAGAGGGGGGGAGGGATTGCAGC
>NW_007383651.1:0-5095 GCF_000475195.1 Diaphorina citri | reverse complement strand
TTTGTTTGTTGTAAATATTTCTTTCATAGGGGATGGCATGATGTGCTTTGAAGTGAGTGAAGTTAGTTTGAAGCGAGAGATAGGTACATATCAAAATCAAATTATAATATACATATGTAGGAAAGAACGGACAAACACTTTCATGCCAGTTTTGAAGATGCTGATCTATGAAACCATATCAAAATCAAATTATAATATACATATGTAGGAAAGAACGGACAAACACTTTCATGCCAGTTTTGAAGATGCTGATCTATGAAACCGAACCAAACAATGCAGATGTCTCTGGGTTTTGTCTTAATCTTAATTGAGTGATCAATTACACATGAAGCCATCCTACAAAGTAATCCAAAACGAACGGTATAAAGAAAATATAGTTTAGCTTCTTTTCCTGTTTCTTTTTTCTTTTCCCTTAACTCTTTGCGGCACGGTGGTCCCCTAAAGAAAATATAGTTTAGCTTCTTTTCCTGTTTCTTTTTTCTTTTCCCTTAAAATCGCGAGTTGTCAAAATCTTATAAAAAACCGTATTCCAATAGTTTATATCCTTTGAACCTCTATTACAAGGGAAGGAAAATATGTGTAACACTATAAGAAGCATTCAGTCAGCATTCAAAACATTTTACTGAGTTGGTGCAAAGTCACCCGGGCAGGTGCAAAGTCACCTCAGATGACGGTATTCCAATAGTTTATATCCTTTGAACCTCTATTACAAGGGAAGGAAAATATGTGTAACAATATATCTTTGAAAAAAGGCTGCAGGCGCAATATTGCCGCTTTTTCAATATTATCTCGAAACTCCAGTTATTTCGACTTTTGACTACAATTGAGCAGAAAAAAAAGAAAAATTCCGTTGGTCCTCATTTTTCCTGCTCTATGACTTTGAAACATCACCCAAGTAAGCGTAACTGATCTATTGAGTACCAGCGTTTGTTAGGGTAGGTACCAATTAATTGATTCGCCAACCTCCAACTGCCCGAGTCAATGTGAAGATTGATCATGCCAGATCTCCTAGGCCTAGGCCACTATAGTTGACACGTAATCAAGCCGGATCTCCTAGCTTGACAAGTTTACTGGAACTTGGCTTGGCACACTGCCGATGTCGTCCGCTTAGATATAGGATAGAGGTTGATTATTCGTACAAATGAACATTTAAGTATTAGATAATAATCAATAAAGACAAAACAAACTGGGAACATTTTGTCAAAATTCACCTACTTATCAGACGAAAGACAAAATAAAACACGTATATTAAGGTAAACCAAGCGGCAGCAAATAATACCTCGCATCTTATTATGACGTTAAGAACCTACATTCTTGCATTGTGTGTGTTTTCAAAGGTTTTTATAGCTTAATAAAGATCATGGGGAAAGATAAAATACTTGAAAAAGAGAGAAGAGAGAAACAACAATATAAAAAAATACTCACACAAAGCGAGCAATATACCAACACAAACATAAGATAATGAAGAAGAATAATAAGAGCAGCAAAGGTGGAGCTACCCAATGGAAAACGAGCTTGGAATGATGTTCAGAGGAGGTGCTTGTGACCCACGAACTTTATGAACATCACAGTGAGCTTCATCATAATTTATCAATAGCCCGCGAATCTCAACAAACATCTTTCTTTTATAAAATAAAAAAATAAATGGTGTCTATGAAAGTTGATAATAGTCATCCTAACATATCAGTCATTACAACTCCCGTGACGACTGAATTTTTTCCTGTTTTCATAATTTAGGAAGAAATTTTAAATGTGCACTTTTAATATCGTTCGTGTGTTCTTTATTCACTTCCTATAAAGATAGTCATACTTTGTAACATTTACGGAACTTCAAAATTATTTTACAATTGCGTGATTTCTGTAATTACGAGTATTTTGAATCTGTGGGGTCAATCTAAAATTTATATAAATTTTTAAAAGAAAGAATTATTAATTAATTAAAATCGTATAATTTACATAGAACAAAAGTGCATCTTTATGAATTAAGCAGATATAAAGAGTTTAACAAAGTACTTTCTCATGCCATGAAGAAATTACAAGGCGGTTAAAAACTTTGCAATATTTTATTCCATAAAATGGCCTAGACTGATTGACCAACACCAAGTTCCATTAGTACTAAGGTATTCCACGGTGGAGGTCAGGCACATCTTCCAGAGCTCTCCTGATTCCAGCCATCTGTTGGAAGACAGGCATCAAAACATCAACTGTGATCCAAACAACTTGCTTCAAATCAGCACCATGATTCAAAATCCCCTGTGTTATAATCCGGCGTTCAGTCATTTCCTAAAGTTGCATTTTTTTCTTAATCAGGAGGAAATAATCAATCTATACTTGTTTCGAGTTTGGTGAAGTTTCGTTCAATTTTCCAATAGGCTTGTGATATGAACATTTTTCAAATTCTGTACGCATACCTTAATCTATTTTGCGTTTTACGTCCGAGATGGTTATAATTCGTAGGAGCTTAACCCATCCTTTGGGGCTGCCCCTACACCTAAGCCTCAAGTGGGCTTTTTGAATGGTTATAGAAAAGCTCCTCGAGAGAAATCTGACACAAACATACATTCAATGTTTCCTTTGTCTACGTGTTTCAGAAGAGATTCCAGCCATCTGTTGGAAGACAGGCATCAAAACATCAACTGTGATCCAAACAACTTGCTTCAAATCAGCACCATGATTCAAAATCCTCTGTGTTATAATCCGGCGTTCAGTCATTTCCTGGCACTCAGTCAGCATTCGTCCACTCAGCAGACGTCATCGTCCGGTAGTGAATGTGAAAGTCCAGGCCCACCCATTAGTCACCACACGAATAAGTCTTTCACGATAGATGCCATCCTGGGTCTCCATAGCAGCATTAATAACAATAACAACAATGAGTGTAAAACAGATACCGCGTTGGACTTCTCCAGTTCGGGTTATAGGAAAACTGCAATATCAGGTAATTACTCAAAACTTACTATGTATGATGAGATTGATCATTTAATTTTTGTATTTTCCATACAGTCGGCACTGAATACAAGACAAAGGCAGATAAAAGTCTCCTCATGAATCTGTAATCGAGAGAGGTAAAATAAATAATTACAAGTAAAAAAGAATTAATAATCATTTACACACTGATTGTAGATAATAGTAGATACTTTACCTGTTTTCAACAGCAGTGGTAGTAAAATCTTTACCAGGGAATATGTCCGGTAATCCGGTTATATCAGCAGTTGGATCCTTTTTATCCTGGGAAAGAAAGCTCCGGGACGATTTCTTCAAAATCTCCAAAGTTCACCTCTTTTCAATGGCATTTTTGTTCCTTACAGTTACTGACAGTGTGAGGATTTCTTTTTCTATTATTTCAACTGTAATTGGGGTAATAAATCCTTCTTTTCATAGGAGTACCTAATACAAAGTTGCATTTTTTTCTTAATCAGGAGGAAATAATCAATCTATACTTGTTTCGAGTTTGGTGAAGTTAATTTTCCAATAGGCGTGTGATGTGAACATTTTTCGAATTCTGTACGCATACCTTAATCTATTTTGCGTTTTATGTCCGAGATGGTTATAGATTCGTAGGAGCTTAACCCATCCTTTGGGGCTGCCTCTACACCTAAGCCTCAAGTGGGCTTTTTGAATGGTTATAGAAAAGCTCCTCGAGAGAAATCTGACACAACTTTATCCTGGGAAAGAAAGCTCCGGGACGATTTCTTCAAAATCTCCAAAGTTCACCTCTTTTCAATGGCATTTTACGAAGAACTCCAAGTGATACATTCGAAAGCAGCAACCATGATCTCATCAGTCGAGAAATGGTTCGATGAAATACACAGGCTGCTTTCGAAAGTATTATTGTTCTGGATTAATGAAGTTGGTACCCACTGATATTTGTAGGGGGACTGGATTAGAATCTGAAATTAGAGTTCAATTTGGTCATTTTAATATTCAAGTGTATGATGATGCGATGTCGAGTGGATATTTGAAATATAACAGCATGCCTTCTGGTAAACAAAACTAATGTTTGTCTTTCGGATTTGAAAAATTGCCGTACATGTTCAGAAGACAAACTACTGAGTCCCTCTTCAGACCTCAAGTGTAAAAAGCTCTCCCCCTCTTCCTGTTCCTCTTCGTCGTCCAAATCGAAAAGAGTACGTACCATCTTCACACCCGAACAACTGGAGAGGTTGGAAGCAGAATTCGAACGTCAACAATACATGGTCGGACCTGAGCGATTGTACTTGGCGCACACATTGAATCTGACTGAAGCCCAGGTGAGTTCTCCCTTACACGAAATATTTTTGTATTTGGCGTTTGTCACGTTAGAACAAAAATTGACCCCTGGCCGGAGAACCGGGAAGATTTTCAAAAGCAGATATTTTTCTGTATAGTGAAAGAGTTCAAACGATGATTCAATGACAATATTGGGGACGTAATCTGCATCGCCCTACGAAATACAAGTTAGGAAATACTAATTATGTCTTCAAATTCTTTACATCGAAAATTATAGTAAAACTCAATGAACTTTTCATTTCACAGGTCAAAGTGTGGTTTCAAAACCGGCGGATCAAGTGGCGGAAACAGCATCTCGAGTTTCAGCAACAAAGACTGGCCGCCATCAAACAGTCCCAACTGAATCAGCAACAAGAGAACCTGCACCAGCAATCGTCAGACCAGCACCACACCAGTCAGCACCAGTATTTGTTCCAACAAGGAGAAATAGCGGTAGATAGTGATAATGACTCGGACGTGAATCCTTATGACTGTGAATCAGCAACAAGAGAACCTGCACCAGCAATCGTCAGACCAGCACCACACCAGTCAGCACCAGTATTTGTTCCAACAAGGAGAAATGGCGGTAGATAGTGATAATGACTCGGACGTGAATCCTTATGACTAATCAGCAACAAGAGAACCTGCACCAGCAATCGTCAGACCAGCACCACACCAGTCAGCACCAGTATTTGTTCCAACAAGGAGAAATAGCTGTAGATAGTGATAATGACTCGGACGTGAATCCTTATGACTGAACTAATATGTAGATTGTAGAGGTGCCCTTGACTTGCATCTTAAAAGCACTCCAAAACTGTGCGCGTTAAGGTCCTGGAATTAGGGTTCAGTT
>NW_007383650.1:0-5097 GCF_000475195.1 Diaphorina citri | reverse complement strand
CTCTCTCTCTCTCTCTCTCTCTCTCTCTCTCTCTCTCTCTCTCTCTCTCTCTCTCTCTCTCTCTCTCTCTCCCTCTCTACTTTCTTTCTTCCTCAGTTATCATTATTTTTTCTGTAAAATTTTCAAGTTCTCCATTGATAGGTGTATTGGTACTTTTGTCATCTCCACTAAAAGTGATCAAACCTGTCCCAGAAAAGATATTCAAAATAACATGCCAATCCCAAACACAAATAATGACATCTCTACGGTGTTGATTCAAACTCACCATCTCAGAAACGACACTTTACACAAGTCACCAATGACATTTCTTAATAAAGGGTGTCCGGATAAGAACGCAAGATTTGAAAAGGTTCTCGTTTTAGTGACGAGAACTGGCCCCCATGGTCATTTGATTTGAACTTTCTGTGGGGATATCTATCTAAAGTCACAGGTTTTACACCAACAAACCCACAGATATTCAAAATAACATGCCAATCCCAAACACAAATAATGACATCTCTACGGTGTTGATTCAAACTCACCATCTCAGAAACGACACTTCACACAAGTCACCAATGACATTTCCTAATACAGGGTGTCCGGATAAGGACGCAAGATTTGAAAGGATTCTCGTCGTTTCTCGTTTCAGTGACGAGAACTGGCCCCCATGGTCATTTGATTTGAACTTTCTGTGCGGGGGTATCTAAAGTCACAGGTTTTACACCAACAAATCCACAAGCACTGAAACATTGAAAGGTGAAATTGAACTCTGCATCAACGAGATACAGCCTGATTTTCTCAAATGTGTCATCAAAAGTTTTGTCAAGAGAGAACGACTGTGCCACGAGATACAGCCTGATTTTCTCAAATGTGTCATCAAAAGTTTTGTCAAAAGAGAACGGCTGTGCCATCAAAGTCGATGAGGTCTTTACCTGTGAGGTAATGTGTAATGTTCCATACATGATTTCAGCATGTTTACTTCTCAAACTATGTAAGATATCTATTCTTTACCCTGGAAGCTGGAAACTAATGCTTTATTAAAACAACCAAATCTTGCGATCTTATTGGGACACCCTTTGATTTCTTAACTCAAGTCAGCAGTGACATTTCTCCCGAGCTGACACAAACAATTTACGAATGCAAATCGTATTCACAATCGACAAAAATGACTGACAATTTCATTTTATTGTCGAATCTCCCCTGACATTACCGTCAGCAGTTTTCTTGGTAGTCGAGGCAGGCGAGGAAATAAAATCTAATTACACGAGGATATGTCTTCCTCTCCCTAGGAGGGGGAACCACAAGACAGAGGATCCGTCACAAAGCGGAAGAGGAATAAAGGTGTGTCCAAACATAGTGGACCAGCTGTTGATCGACGAGGTGAATCTAACCGTCAGCAGTTTTCTTGGTAGTCGAGGCAGGCGAGGAAATAAAATCTAATTACACGAGGATATGTCTTCCTCTCCCTAGGAGGGGGGACCACAAGACAGGGGATCCGTCACAAAGCGGAAGAGGAATAAAGGTGTGTACAAACATAGTTGACCAGCTGTTGATCGACGAGGTGAATCTGTGTTGTCGAGGCAGTGTGGACGATTCAGTCAACATCGATCGATGGCCGGTACACTTTTTCTGGACACACCTTAAGGAAGAACTAAGGAAGGTGAACATTTTTAAAAGTCCATTTGCCAACAAGATAATAAAAGTGCTAGTTTTATTGCTCCACTAGAACTAAAGTCCCTTTACCTCTGAAGTCTGCCTTGTAAGCGCTAGGCCGCGGATTCGATTCCCGCCCGGGGCGGATTTTATCCTGATGGGATAATGTTCGTTCTCGGAACGGCTGGCTTTCTCCTATCCTGTCTTCCTTCTCTCTTCGATTTCGGGACGATAAGACCATAGCAGTTAAAGTTCCCTCTGTCAAACCTGGAGGAAGAGAAGAAAGAAATGAACACGAGGAAGAGAGAGAGAGAGGGGAGGAGGAGCAGAGGGAGGGAGGTAAAGAGGAGAGAGAGAAAGGAGAAAGCAATAGAGCTACATAGAAAGGAGAGAGAGGCATAGAAAGCTTTCTTCTCATAAAAACCCCCCATACATATTTAACTGGTAAGTAGAAGACAGAACTCGTATAAGTAGAGCAGTGCTGATGTACTCACACCCACACATACCACCTAGGTACTTGAGTATATAGGGTGTACAACCTCAAACTGCCCCCTAGGACACGAACCCCTAATTTTTTTTTTTTTCCAAGGCTTTATGGCAGGATTCTCACACGGTGAGCTCTTCCACCCAACCAAATAAAATCAGTTTTTTGCCCAATAAAACTTCCCTGTACATTTTTCCAGTCAGCAAAGCACTCTCTACCTTGCGTAACTTTTTGCGAGGAATCGATAGGCCCAACTTAGAGTTAAGAGTTCGAGACTCAGAAAATTTCAAGAAAAAATACCGTGTTTTGACCTTGGAGTTATAGTTCTATTAGCCTTCTTGGAAGGAAGGATTGCTGGGAACAGGGACAGAGGAAGACAACGAAGAAAATGGACAGATGACATCAAGGAATGGACCAACATCAACACATATGGGGAGTGCAAAAGAATGGCAGAAAATAGAGAAGAATGGAGGAATGTCATTAGAGGAATCTGAGCAACCTTCGGCTACGAAGACGAACAACAATGAATGAATGAAGAGACATTTGAATTTTTGAATCTGAATTGTGATGTACCATAAATTGGAGGGTTGGGGAAAAGTAACACCTCCCTGAGTTACCCCTGAACACCCAAGATATTTTACTTTCCTTGTCCTCCTCTTCCTCGTCATTTGTCTTGTAAATACGACGTCTTCTCATTTGTCTTATAAACGTATACCTTTATGGCACTCATTTCTCATAATCCAATAATCCACATCAACTAATCTACTAATCCACTCCATTCGCGGCTCGATTTAATTTTCCTCGCTCCTCTATTAAAACCTTTATTTAATTCCGCTCCGGTGAATTACAGAGAGAACTCAATTAAAAAATATTAATTAACTGGAGAACTTCATTTATAAAGACATAAGAGCGGTTCCTAACCTATGGGCCGCGGAACTATAGCGGACCAAAAATGGTGCGTGAGACGTTTAAAGCTTTTTTCGAAAAATCATGTCATAATAAAACGTTAAATAAGTATATACCAAATACATACTCATTAAACTCATTTCAATTTGTCAACAAGGGTCGTATTTTCTTTTCGGAAACTGAGACAGTTTAACTTTCCTGAAGCGCATTTCCCACTTTTACACGGGTATCAGTTTGACCACTAGGTGGCGTGATATTAGCGCCAGTACTGACCGATTGGAACCAAGATGGCGCATTCCCAACTATCGAAGGTTTAGTGTCTCTTCCTACAGAAAATACACCTTTATCTAAATCCAAAATCAAGTGGTCCGCAAAATAATAGAGTATTAGTGGTCCACCATCAAAAGGTTAAGAACCCCTACATCAGAGACTATTAGAGTTGGTAACACAGCCATCAATCTCCTCGGGTCCGAAATCGGTGATTTTCAAGAGAGCTTTAGATCATCTCGAATAATTTTTACTTTCTGTTACACTATTTAAGGGGAACCTAGGGTAATGAATAAAGTGTTGGTACCACATTACCCACTTACATTGTCTAATGCTTAATGGGATTTGCGTTCAACTCTGAGTGCTTGTGTACAAAAATCTAGTGTGAATATCACACAATTTTCTATTACCTACATTACGGAACCAACAAATTTCAACATTAAAATTTGAAAAAGAAGAAAAAAAAAATCTGAAGAAAGTTGTAGGTAATAGAAAGTCGTGTGATATTAACGCCGAATTTTTTTGTTTTAGAGTGATCGGATTGGTTGACACACCTTAAGGAAGAACTAAGGAAGGTGAACATTTTTAAAAGTCCATTTGCCAACAAGATAATAAAAGTGCTAGTTTTATTGCTCCTCTAGAACTAAAAGTCCCTTTACCTCTGAAGTAGGCTATTCCTAAATTCCTATAATGCGTCTCGACCGAAACATCAAGTCAGTCTTAAACTAAGTGTCCATGAGATCAGAAGTATATCACAAGCTGTTACCAAAACGACCACTCCAGCCTCGGTACCGAGTGATAAGTAATAGTAATAATTGTGCTTTATTATTAAATTTTGACATATCATGACAATTACAAGATTAAATTGTGACAGCACTACCACTAGTCCACCCAACCCCCCCGGGGCCAACAGAAGGACGCGTGGAACATGAGGGTCAAGTATGTCAACTATTCAACGTAAACTACGGTAAGAGACGACCCTCGACCCTTCTCCCTTTTCTAGCCC
This sequence comes from Diaphorina citri, assembly GCF_000475195.1. NCBI lineage: Eukaryota > Metazoa > Arthropoda > Insecta > Hemiptera > Psyllidae > Diaphorina > Diaphorina citri. The sequence goes on along the minus strand of NW_007383650.1, from coordinate 802 downwards.
TACATTTTTTGGCCCTTCGGGCCGGATGTCACTGTGGTCTGACTGTGGTCAAAATCTGAAACAATGTTGAGGACAAAATTCCATACCTCGGTCAGGATTGAACCCGAGCCCTCCTGAATCATCTGATTGACCTCTGGCGTTCAGTAACATTCCAGTCCAGTTTCAATTGGATGTGTAGCTGTACATGTGGACTGGAATGTTACTGAACGCCAGTGGTCAATAGTTGGACTGCCTACTGGCCTCTTTTAATCCAGCCGTTAATTACTAATCATCGCCAACCTTCAATTGGAGAGGATGTGACAAGAAGACGATTGCTAAATTGGGAATCGGTCTTAACGCAATGTAATCCAACCAAAAGGTTCCATTCAACATTTTGATTGCGAAAAGGTTGCAGACTTATCGCAAAACTCTTGACGGAGTCTTTCGACGGAGCCTCCAAAAGCTGGTGTTCTCATTCCCTTATTCTGCCTACGTCAGAGCCACAAACCCCATTACACGACATTTGTATTCAAACACAAAACACATCGCAATATAATGTCCTAGACTACCTGATAGTGAATGGCCAGCCTTAGGTATTTAGTACCGTCTACTTACCCGGCCATACCTACATAAATAGGTGAAAAGGAAAGGAAAACAAATTATAACTGATTAATTTGTTTTTCAATGCATAAATATCTACTTACCTATAACTATTAACTAACTTACACCTATTAATAGTAAGTATATATTGTTCGTACGTATATTGGTACCTACTTACCATGTAGGGACCTACTTTTACAGGTACAGTGTGATCAAAATGTTG
>NW_007383649.1:0-5102 GCF_000475195.1 Diaphorina citri | reverse complement strand
TTCTTTGAGAACCGAATTTTTGAGGTTTCCTTGAGCCGAATTTTTAGGGGTTCCATTTTTTTGAATCCTCAATTTTCTGAAGAAAAAAAAAAATCTAGTATCTATGTATTAAAAATTAAAATAAATAGTTAAGCACACAAAATACCATAATCCATAAAGTAGGTAGGTAAGTGGAGAAATAATGCCCTAACTCATTTAATTCTCGAAATAATATCCCCTTTCTGTAAAATCCTTTAGGTCCTGATTCCCTCTATCCGTTCAGGTCACACTCCAGACTCCTGTCACAGTACGTTCAATGAACGGTCAAATGTTTGAATGTTTTACAGGCGATTAGATGGGAATGGGAGTGAGCATACTGTGATTTGAAATTTGAAGGACAGATGTGATTTGACGGATCGCCAGTAAGAATGTTGTACCGTATTTGACTGGGTCCGCTAGGGTGTGACCTGCAGTGATAATGGGAATTAAAAATGTCTATAATTTAAAGGGTTATCTTCTCAGTCCTATCAAATCTATACAGTTAATGAGGACTTGCTGAAGCCGGACCTGTACTGTACTAGGTCTTAAGCTAACACAGGAATTCCTGTACATAAGGATAGAAAGCTCAAGAGAGGAAAAAAAGGAAGGGGGGAAAACTCGAGAGGGAAGAGGAGGGAGATTTTAGGGAAGGTGGTGGGAGATTTTGTTTTGTTTTAATACAAAGTGACAGCGTTTTTCTGAAGCTCTGCTCTGGGAATCGTGGCTTTCTCTGGGTTATCCAGGCAGCTGGCTGAAGCGTCAGTCAAAACATGGAGTTCCCAAGCTTCCATGTCATTTCCTTGAGAGAACCTCGCGGGGTCGCTTGGATGGTTCAAGTGAATCATGGAATGATGTAATTTATTGTTATCTAACACGAATCTCTACTAAAAGTTTTCAAGTTCAATGTAGTAACTTACTCAATTTACAATGTAGGTACATAACAGTTGTACCTTGAGAGAGAGAGCCGGAAAAATTATAGCATTTCCGGTGGCCAAAAAGAGAGATAGAGAAATGAAAAGAAAGAGTGAGAGGAAGAGAGTTTTCAACAGTTTTTCCAAAGCAGTATTTAGAGTAAGAGGCAAAAAATGGGAGTGAGAGAGAGAGAAGGGAAAACAAAAGAAGTGTTTCTCTTCTTTTTTTCCATTTTCATGGAAATATGGGAAATGAAACAGTTTTTTCTTTATTTTCTTCCCTCTCCTCTCCCTTTCCTTCTTTCTTTTTCTCTCAATTCCCTTTCTCTCCCTTCTTGATCTTTCTCTCTCCCTCCTCATTTTCACCCCTTTTCTTCTATCTACGAGTATTTCGCTCATTCTTCTTTCTCCTCTCTTTGCTTTCATTACCCGTTTACCTCCTTTCTTTCCTCCCCGTTCTCAAAGGTATTTTTTATGACAATAAAAATAATATTAATGTTAATAAATTCAATATTTACCTAGGTAATCTCTCTCCCCCCCCTCTCGTCTCTCTCTCTCTCTCTCTCTCTCTCTCTCTCTCTCTCTCTCTCTCTATCTCTCATGTTTAGCCATTGCTTCTGTTTTTTCTTCGTTTTCCCGTTTTCAAAACGTTATATTAAGACTTTCAGTGTCGGAGAAGACAAACCACTTGGTCAAATTTTGGTCATGGTCACTCGTTGACCAGTGGCTTTTTAGCGATATTCTTAGCTTATAAACTCTCAAGTCACGTGAGCTCATGTGACATCACAGAAAAAAAAATGTGGTTCATAGTTCTCCCCTAGTATAGTTGGTGATTTCGTTCACGGATTCTATGGAATTTTGTTGTGCGAATGTTGCTTTTAAGGACGCAACAAGAGATCGACAAATATTTGCAAGTTGGAAATTCCTTTCCTCGGTTGTGGTTGGGGAATCGATCAGGTGCCCTTTCCACTTACCAAATCAAAGGCTTACCCTCAGTAAGTCCTTCGTTTTTTCCAGTGTAATAGTCCTAAACAAAAAGGACGCGGCACACAAGGGATCAAGAAGAGACCGCCTAAAAAAAGTCCTTTGAAATTTTCAAAGTTGATTCAATTGGATTAACTTAACCTCAACTCATTGTGACCTCGGGACTTAAACACTCTGATTTCGAATTTCAAGTTCCAGGTCCTGGTACGACCTACAAACACTTCAACTTTCGCTCCTCTCTTAACATCCTAATTCTCGCTCTAACTTTTGAAATTAAACGAATACGACAATTTCTGGAGAGAGACAGAGGGGAAGATGGAATTATGGGTGCAAACTTTATTCTAACTTTCATCCCCTCCCAGCACCCCTCCCCTTCTTGTACCCCTCTCAACACCCTTTCTTCCTACCCAAACCACACCCGGATGGTGAGTTGGGGTGGTGGTGATAGGTTGGGGTGGTGAGGTTGGGGTGGGGAGTGAGTTAAAGCAATTATTGCTTAACTTTTTAAGCTGGAGAGACAGGGGTGTACCCTTGTATTTACATAAGCGGGAGAATAATTTGACGATTGTGGTTTCTCTCCGGCATTTCGAGCGATAAAATTATAAATTGTGAATTAGTTGTGGTGAAGCTGCTGCGAATCTCCTGAAGCTGAGAAACTGCTGAAGATTTCTGAGAAACTGCTGATGATTTCTGTGAACAGTCTCCGTGGTTGAGAGGGTTTCTAGACTTGCACTTTGGAGGTCTCGGGTTCAATTCCTGTCAGGGTCGAAATCTAGAGCCTGTACAGCTGCGCTTGCTATTCGAGGTGCACTCATCCTTGTGAAGAAAAAAGCGTTTCTAGGTACGGCTTATCTCCTCCGTCCACCAATCCGTTAAAGGCTGAAATCTTATATTATAAGAACAAGATCCATTCACTCATTCACATTTCATAGTTCACACACTGATCGCTCTATCTCGAGAACCACAACACCTAGAAAGCTGAAATTTGGTAGGAATATTCCTTTTATGGTCTAGGTGTGCAATAAGAAAGGATTTTGCGAAAATCTAAACCGATCCTGAGATAGGTATGATCAATTTTTCATCGCTAAAATCTCCATAAGAAATACACAGAAAGCAGAGTCTGCGGGAGAGAAAACTTTTCCTCGCTCGCCTAAATTTGAGTTTCGTTTATGTTTTTAGTTTGATAAAAATACAAGTTCGGCCATGCCTTTTCCACAAGCTTGGCCATGCCTCGGGATGAACTAGCGGGATTCCGGAGCGAAGCGACGGAATTCAGCTAGTAATATAATATGAGTGGGAATCTTCTTATATTTATAGGTTAGATATTACCTACCTACGGTTGGGTGAACGAGGTCACTGCGTGAGAATTCTGCCATAAAGTCATAATAAGATAAAGTTATGAATGGGAGTCAACCTTACTAAGGCAAAAACAGAGTGTGGAGAGCATAAGAGCTCTTACCAGCCTATCTATCTTGGAGGGTACCGTCTATCTTGTAAGCGCTAGGTCGCGGGGGTTCGATTCCCGCCTGGGGCGGATTCATCCTAAACAGTTAAGGTTCGTTCTCGGAACGGCTGGCTTTCTCCTATCCTGTCTTCCTTCTCTATTCGATTTCGGGACGATAAGACCATAGCAGTTACAGTTCCGTCCAATCTATCCGATCATAAGATCTAGCCAAAAGCAAAAAGATCTGCGCTGTTATCAGCGCAGATCTTTTTGCTTTTGGCTCTATGCTTTTTGAACTGTTTGAAGTCGTCGTTTCCATGAAAATGCTCGATGTTTTATGCTCTTTCCTCTCTCAGTTCCACTTTGTTTAGAGCCTAAACTACCTAATCGTTTCGTTCTATAAGAGATGCTTAGCTTAGGAGCTTAGGAGGGCTTAGCTTAGGAGATGCTTTATTGTAAAGTTTAATTTTTGTTAAAATAAGTGTACCATATATTAAATCAAAAAAAAAAAGAGGGAGATGGAAGAAGGACTTTTAATTGTGTTAAGCATAAACGCTTGTCACAAAGGTCGTTCCCTGCTTAATGCACTACGCCAAATTTTAAGACTTGACTTGGACTCGAACCACCAACCTCCAGATCCGAAGTCCACCGCGCTAACCACTATACCACTGAGATTGGTAGATGGAAGAATAGTGCAGAAAGAGAAAGATGGTTGAAAGATGAAGGGTAGTAGGTATTAGTATGAAAGATAAAGAAGGAAAATGTACTCAATAATATTGATGTGGGCGTAGGAAAAGGAGAGAGAATGTATCGATGGTTGTAACATTGTGTGGGTGGGTGACAGTGTGTATGGTGTATGGGTCAAACAGTAAGGTCGTCCATGATCGATTGGTGGAAAAAAGTTAACTTTGCCATAAGTGATTAAATGCAAAGTTAACTTTTTCTGACTTTAAATGGCGGGGTAGATGATTCATAGAAGCTTATCCCATCCTCTAGGGCTGTTTGCACCGACACCTAAGCCTTAGAGTGGCCTTTTGTACAAGTGGCAGGGTTCTTCTACCTAATCGGAAAAATTTCCTGGTTTTCTCGTGATTCGAACCCCGCACCACCGGATCAACAAAAATAATGACAAGAACAAGAGTAAATTAATAAACTAATTATCAACTATGACGTCACAGCAATATAATGAAGCCCTCTCTCTCTCTCTTACGCCCATAATTTTATTGAATACATTGTCCCTCTTTATCTTACACACTCTGTCACCTCGACAATCTTTCTCTCTCTCTCTCTCTTACGCCCACAATTTTATTGAATACATTGTCCATCTTTATCTTACACACTCTGGCACCTCGACAATCTTTCTCTCTCTCTCCCCCTCTCATTTCCTCTCTCTCTCACTCTATCATTCTCTTTTTGAAGGGAACTCTGTCCTTCTCACTCTATCACCATTCACCTCTCTCTCTCACTCTATCATTCTCTTTTTGAAGGGAACTCTGTCCTTCTCACTCTCTCTCCACTCATACATCTCTCTCTCTCTCTCTCACACACACACACACACACACACACACACACACACACACACACTCAGTTTGCTTCTTATCTCCCTCTCACTCCCTCCTTTCCTATTTTAACTCTATCCATTGAAAAATTATTTCTTTCTCTTTCTTTGTATTTATACCGTGCCATCTCTCTCTCACTCACCCATCTGTTTTGGTTTTTATCAAAAAACAAATTTCTATCATAAA
>NW_007383648.1:0-4835 GCF_000475195.1 Diaphorina citri | reverse complement strand
CTCTCCCCCCTCACTTTCCTTACCCCACTGCTTCTCATTCCTTCTCTTTCTCCTCCGTTATCTCTCTTACCATTCTCTATCTCTTTCTATCCCCCCCTCCTTCTCCCAATCTTTTTCTCCTTCTCCCTCCCTTTATCTTACTATTTCTCAGGAGACTGTGAAATCTGTGTAGGTAATTCTCGGAGAGGAGAAGAGCGTTAAACGACAGAAAGAGAGACCATGTTCTGTATGTCAACATACCTACGAGAGGGAGTGAGAGAGGAAGAGACAGAGGGCATACAGAATATGTCAACATCTTCGAGGGAGAGAGGGAGGGAGGGAGAGAGAGGGGGGAGAGAGGGAGAGAGAGAGAGGGAGAGAGAGAGAGGGAGGGAGAGAGAGAGAAAGAAAAAGGTGGGAAAGAGAAAGAGTCAAATACCTACCTACTCTTTAAAAGTTCTGCTTAGATGCCTTAGATCTTAAATCAATAAACTTTGATGTGTTTTTCTATACATATACATACTTCCTATAAGTTTCTACATACTATGGGCCTAATAAGTTGTTCACCCTCCTTTATATCAGAGATAAATTGGAAAAATTACTCAAGTATTTTATCCTACCTTTAAGTTTAGTATATCCTCCCTAATATAAAATAAGGAAGCCTCCTTACACGAGAATTTTAAGGAGTTTTTTTTATAGCTCTTGGAAACTTTTCCTGTTTAAAAGTTGGGGTGTTAAAATTTTACTTCCCTACTTGTTGTAGGCATGTAGGTAATGTTGTATCGTCAACTTTTACCTGTATTTAAGTAGCTATAAATAAATAGGTATGGATTTTAGTACCTTTTCGTACTTAATGTCTGATTTTGAGCCAATTTGGGAAACGCTGAAAAAAAAATTTGACCTGCAAGGGGATGGTCCTATTTTCCTCTCTCTCCCTCTCTCTCCCTCTCTCTTTCTCCCTCTCCCTCTTCCTCGCCCTCTCCCTTTCTCTCTCTCTTCTGAGATGAGAGATTTTCTGAGGCAATTTAGGAAACGCTGGAATAAGATTGACCTGCAAGGGGATGGTGCTATTTGCCCTCTCTCTCTCCTCTTCCTCGCCCCCGTCTCTCTTTCTCTCTGTTCTCCTCTTTTCTCTCCTCCCTCGCTCTTCTCTCTCTCTCTCTTCTCTCTCGCCTCCTCGCCCTCCCCCGTGTAGTTTTTTTTTTCTGATTTCCATAATCCTCGAATTTTTCTCTAAATGTCGAAAAAAAGAAGAGGGAGAGAGAGAGAGGGAGGAGTTAAAAGAGCAGTTAAATAAAGTCCGATAATGAGTCCCCCCCTCCCTTCATTGAGGTGCAAAGAACCCATTAAGTACCTAGAATGCCAGGGACCCACAAAAAAAAATTTTTATTTTAAAAAAAAAAAAAAAAAAAAAAAAAAAAAAAAAAAAAAAATGCCGACCCTGTTTGATTGTTAGGCTCTACTTTCCTCTCTACCATGACTCGAGTGGCGTTCGCTACTCACTTGACTTTACTGAGTAGCGCGGCTTGTGCAATTTCGATTTCTGGCAATTTAGGATGGAAAAGAAAGAGTTTTTTTTGGGACTGTGAAAATATTGACTCCATAAGAATCCTCCTCCCTCCCTTTTTCATTCCTCCCTCTTTCTTTCTCTCTTTTTCCCTCTTTCGCCCTTTTTCTCTCTCTCCCTCTCTCTTTTTCCCTCTCTCTCCCTTTCTTTTTCTCTTTCTCTCTCCCTCCCTCTTTTTCTCTTTCTCTCCATTCTTCCTCCCTCTCTTCCCTCCTCTATGAGAAAAATATTATTTTGGTACATTTGGCACATCCACTAAAAATAATATCAACTCGTAGCTCTCTCCCTTTCTCCTCTCTTTCTCTTCCTCTCCCTCTCTTTCTCCTCCCTCTCCTTCCCTCCCTCTTTCTCTTTTTTCCTTTCCCCCTCTGTTCACTTTAATTTTTTCTCTCCATTTCTCCTGAGGCGCCTACTCTGTTTTCTCTTTCACTCATTGACTTTCTCATAACAATGGCTCTAAGCTCTTTTCTCTCCTCCTCTCCCCCTTCTTCTTCCTCCTTCTCTTTTTCTTTTTTCATTTTCTTCTTCCAACAATTCTCTCGTCTTTTCTCATTCTTTTCCTCTCCATCCCCGCTTCTTCTTTCTCCTCCCCAAATTCTTCCTTCTCTCTCTCTCTCTCTCTCTCTCTCTCTCTCTCTCTTTCTCTCTCTCTCTTTCTCTCTCTCTCTTTCTCTTTCTCTCTTTCTCTCTCTCTTTCTCTCTCTTTCTCCCTCTCTCTTTCTCCCTCTCTCTTTTTCTCTCTCTTTCTCTATCCTTCTCCCTTCTCCATTTTCCTTTTCTCTTTCTCCTCTAATCTCGAGTTTTCCTTTTCACAAGCCTTAGAGCTCTTTTAACAATAGAAAGCACAATAGCTTCTGATGGAAGACTTTAAAGTCTGCTAAAGCTTCACAATATTCTGCCAAGTACCCTCAAGGTTCTGTTGACAAAAAGTCCGGGATTTGAACCCGGCAACATTGAAACTGCTGTGGTAGCAAAGTGGTTAATAAGCAATAATTCCTAGTGCTTGTTTGCTTATTTATTCTGCTTGAATAGGACATGTCCCTTCACCCCAGCAGTAGACTACTATTATTTATTGTGTCCAAACTATTCCAAAATATCTTAGATTATATTCAGGACAAATTCCAGTACCTCGCCTGGGATTGAACCCACACTCTCCTGTTTACCAAGCGGTTTGACCACCATATCACGGAGGCAGATTAAGGGCACTCATCTGATAAACCAGATGCCTTGGAATTTTATCAGTGGCGTAGCTGTTGATTACTTTCAGTATTTTTCTTGCCATAAAAGTAATGTGCGAAATTGTGCAAGTTTTTGAAGAGTTCTTGTTTTGTTTCTGGGTTCTATATTCTCATAACTGCTGGAAAGAAGAAGAACGGGCAAAGTTTCTTGGAGTGTTCTGTTTAGGAAACTTCTTTGGAGCAGTTGGATATTTTCTTGGGTTTATTATGTTTGCTTTATTGTTTATCTCGAATATTTTTTCATTTATTTATTTTATGATCATATACTTATTTTACAATATCGTTTATGATTGCCATTATTTGGAATTTGGATTATAATATTTCTAAAAGAATGTCCTTATCCTATCCATATTTAATAAATAAAAAAAGGCTATATCGATTTTGGTGCATAAAATCTAAATACGAGTAAATCAATAGATGTCAGAAATAGACCATTAGCTTTCTCCCTTGATATCATATCAACCGATTTAGGTTCCACACAAAATATTCCTTGGCTTTCAGAACATCTACTGATTTAAAATTTATTATTATTATAATTTTAACCGAATTAGGTTTCCACACAGCAAACGGATTCTATTCGATAATAATACAAAATAATACAAAAGTCTCGGGTTCGATTCTGCTACATATGTATTAGATTGCCAATCAAAACGTACTTTCTGGTACGCTTGTGGTGACCCAGATAGACCCCCACCACTGGAAGCTATTGAAAAGTGTAAAGAAAATTAATATTAGGTATATTATTTATTTATTTTTTGTAATCAACTCTACAAACTTTACTGAAGGAAAACTTACAAATCCTTACAATGAATATAAATCAGTAGTACAAAGGCTAGCATAGATCCACGGAACTTACAGCTAACTCATTAAACCTAATAAGAAAAATAGTTCAAGAAGTTTTTCTTCTTTGTAAAAAAAAGTTAATTCTCAATAAAGAAGTTAGTTCTCAATAGAGAAATGAGAAGAATAAAGCACAAACTCTTCCACCCCACCTCTTGCTTTAAGTTTACAGATAAAGTTTTGGCACAAGTTATTCCCGTGGTATAACTTTATGGCATGGAGCTTCACTTAATATTCAAATTATTGCGAAATGAGTTCATTTGTTTCCAGTTTTTACTTTCTATTAGGTACAATAAGTATACGGTGTAATGAGGAAGTATTGGAAACGGTCCAATAGCTCAAAATCTGGAAATGTCCATTTTAAAGATTTTTGGAAAATAGAATAGGATGGAATAGAATAGAATAGAGTAGATTAGTAGAATAGAATGGAATAGAATAGAATAGAGTAGAATAGAATAGAGTAGAATAGAATAGAGTAGAATAGAATGGAATAGAATAGAAGAAAATCCTCCTAGCCATCAAGCGAGTGAAAGATTTGAAAGCGGGCAAAACGTTTCCACCCCCGCCCGCGTACTCTTCCAACACTATCCAAACTCAGGTAAAACTATTTTAATTTATTTAAATAATAATATCGTATATTTATACTGCTCATACAGGACCAAAGAGTCCCTTTTCTAAAGCAGTCCATTTTGTCCATCTTCGAAAATACTCTATTCTGATTGGTTGTAAAACTGTAGGTGCCGTGTGGAAATTTCTGACTAGTGTTAGATCAGCCTTTCATTTTCTACCTATTCCTTATGTTGTTTGTTGGGAAAATGAATTGATTTTCGATTCCAATGTTCAATTCTTCGTGTTACCTATATGATTTTAATGTTCCATTTCTTATGTTTTATGATTCCAATGTTCAATTCTTCATGTTACCTATACATGATTTCAATGTTCCATTTCTTATGTTTTATGATTCTTATGTTTAATTCTTCATGTTCTATGATTTTAATGTTCAATTCTTCATGTTACCTTACCTATACATGATTTTATTGTTCCATTTCTCATGTTTTATGATTCTAATGTTTAATTCTTCATGTTATACTTCAGGTTAGCATAGAGTCACCATCACCATCCAGTGCCGGAGCTACGGATTGCGAGTGTCCCCCTACTCACACCACATATCACAGCTTCCATCAGCCCTGGGAACTCGAGACCAGCAGGAA
>NW_007383647.1:0-5107 GCF_000475195.1 Diaphorina citri | reverse complement strand
ATACCCTTCCAAGTATTTGGTGATGGATATGTTAGACCTGAAACTCACTACGGTAGTATTGAAACAAGCAGCCCACCATCTAAAGAGGATGAGATCACAAAGAGTTATGAAAATTATTTAGGATATTTTAAAACACCACTACAAAAATGGTCCTTCAAAAATAATACGGCAATAAATTATGGTAAATTGAATGATTTCTTGGATATTATGAAGTACAAACAACAGATGGAAACTCACTACGGTAGTATTGAAACAAGCAGCCCACCACCTAAAGAGGATGAGATCACAAAGAGTTATGAAAATTATTTAGGATATTTCAAAACACCACTACAAAAATGGTCCTTCAAAAATAATACGGCAATAAATTTTGGTAAATTGAATGATTTCTTGGATATTATGAAGTACAAACAACAAATAAATGAATCTGTAATTGAAAGGAGGACAACAACAGAATCCTTGAACAATGTCATTTTCAACGATATTCAAAAACATTTTGGTATGTCTGCAGATATGAATGCTGAAGGTAGCTTTAACATTAATACAAAAGTGGCAAATAAAGAAATACTGGCAAAAAATACAGAGTCTGAAAAATTAGCCGACCAATCAAAAAAAGTCGATTTGAATAAACCTAACGAACATGGAGAACAAAAAAATTACCGCCTGGAATATATTGAGCCAACTAAAATAAATTCCATTGTTTCTGAAAGTTCCGAAAATAAAACTAAAAAAGTTGAACCTGCCAAAAGAAGAGGTTCAACAAGGGGTCGAAAAACTGAAACTCCCAATACCACTGAAACTACGTTCTCTGATTATTCTCATGTTCGGAGAGGCAAAGATATTATTTCTGAAAATAATAGAAAACCTAATAATAAAACCGATATTAGTATGAATCAGAATGATCTCATAAGGCAAAAAATAGACGTGATAACAAAGCTACGTGGAAAAACATATCTCTGATACTTGTAAGGTGTGGAACTTGGAAATGTAAGCTCATATACGATCCTTTTACTTTGAACTAGGTACTTTGATGTTCTTAAACAGCATTTTCCTACATTAATAAGTATGTAGGTACCCACAATCCCTTCAATCTTTGAATATATGAATTAATATCATGTATGTATTATTTTCTTCTGAATTCAGCCCTTACACTACCAAATCAGGATACAAGTAGATGTAGAGCCAAAAGAAGATCGTAGTCCATCAAACCCTATTTTTCGGGCTTCATATCCCGGACTATGGAAATTATACAAGTATACAGAATAGAATAGAATACCATGTTTATCCTACCAAAATGGGGCTGGGAAGTCCCTTTACTCCTGCAGTCTAAACAAGGTCTTGGGGAAAAAATGGGAAGCAGAAAAGGGAGCAGCTTTCTAGGTGTTGTGGTTCTGGAGATAGAGCGATCAGTGTGTGAACTATGAACTGTGAATGGATCTCGTTCTTATAATATAAGAAAGATACAGAATAGAATAGAATACCATGTTTATCGTACCAAAATGAGGCTGGAAAGTCCCTTTACTCCTGCAGTCTAAACAAGGTCTTTGGGAAAAAATGGGAAGCAGAAAAGGGACTTACGAAAAAAATCCCCCAAAAAACAAACTTTTAATAAAGCACAAATAACCTGCCTTAAAAAAAGGAGTGTAAATCAACCGAGGAAGAAGGCGGGCGAGAAATTAGTTGGAACACCTGGATTTTATAGCTATCTCCGAAAAAAATACAATTTGGAGAAAGTGGCAGGGCGGCAGGAGGGACGGCGAAAAAAAGCTCCAAGTTTTATGCTAAATAGCGACGTCGTTGGAGCGATATTAGCGTAATATTTTAATCTCATCGCTTTTCCAAGTGAGTATCGCGTAATGAGTTATTTTTGTGTCGTTAAACAAACTTTGTGTATTAAAGTTGTTCGGGGGGGCGGGATATAGAAGGCATGAGAGCTGAATTTTTAAATGTCTATTACTTTCTGCGATCTTCTTCGGTGCTTCTTCTTTTTTTTAAGAGGTTTGACAGAGGGAACTGTAACTGCTATGGTCTTATCGTCCCGAAATTGAAGAGAAGGAAGACAGGATAGGAGAAAGCCAGCCGATCCGAGAACGAACGTTATCCCATCAGGATAAAATCCGCCCCGGCGGGAATCGAACCCGCGGCCTAGCGCTTACAAGGCAGACGCACTACCAACTAAGCTAACTAGGCTGGCGTCGGTGCTTCTTTTGTTGGAATGGAATACGAAACGAATAACGGTGAAATATCAGGTTCAGTTTTGCAGACGGTTTTTCGATCAGGTTTCTGACTTTTCATTTAGAGTCAGTAGAGCATATCAGTATTAAGGAGGAAGCAAAAAAGGATCATTTCTCACTGATGGTGAGTGACACTTTGACCACTTATCAGGTTTCTGACTTTTCATTTAGAGTCAGTAGAGCATATCAGTATTAAGGAGGAAGCAAAAAAGGATCATTTCTCACTGATGGTGACACTTTGACCACTCATGTTGCCACTTTTCCTCTTGGATGTAAATATGCCATAGAATTCAATATGCCTGTCTGGTCACAATGGGAATCATGTATTAGATGCACGAAACTAGGCACATATTTTCGACGCATATAAACAGACGCGAATATTGTTGGCAACCTTGGTGACCAGCATGCAAATAGACGCGATAGAAATAGCCCATCCAAGGACTCAAGAAGATACGAAGAAATATGCCATAGAATTCAATATGCCTGTCTGGTCACAATGGGAATCATGTATTAGATGCACGAAACTAGGCACATATTTTCGACGCAAACACGCGAATATTGTTGGCAACCTTGGTGACGCATGCAACTAGACGCGATAGTAGCCCATCCAAGGACTCAAGAAGGTACGAACATGTTCTAAAAGAGCAACTGAAACCATACACAGTTGAAACTGTGGTCAACAAACCTTACCTCGAACCGGTGTATAATGATTTCACTGTCGCTTTACCTTATGAAAAAAATGTTCCTGTGCCTATTGAAGATACACATGCGCATACTTCAGTAAATTTGTTTCGAGATGACGTAGAACATGGAAAACTGCAACCAATTGAGGAAACACCAGTGCCCAATGATCTCATGGTCAGTCCAAGTACTAATTTTGCCAATAATATAAAAAATCAACAGCACTTATCTCATACCATGGCTACCATGCATTCTCAGACACAACCACTCACTCATTTGAATATGAAAGTATGTCTCAAGCTGAAGCTTTTTAAACCACATCTTTGTTTTATGTATTCCATATCCATGTGACACATTATGTAGGTATAAGTCAAATGTCATGTAAGGAAAGTGTACCCAAATCCCCAAAGTCTAATGCTCAGTGTAAATTCATCACAAAGGTTCAATTCCTTCCACGTAACCAAGAAGATGAGAGAACATTTTTCCAGTAATTTGTGGTTTATTTCCCTTTTCTTGACTTTGCAACAAAACTTTCCATGTCGGTATTTTAAATATATCTGCGGGATTTTTGCATTTTGCTCCCGTTTTGCCTATTCCGAGAGAATTAGAAATTTCTTAACAGGAAAGAAATTCGAAATGTTTCCTTGTATGTGGAGAACGTATGGATTGTGGTTTTCCTTATTTTGTTGAAAAAGCAGAATAAAACTCCTTAGCTTTGTATCTTGCTGTGTTGAAATTTGAAATGGAAGTCTAGAACCTTTCAGTTTATATGGTCTTGGAGTTGACTTTGAGAACATTTGAAGATAACCAATCAGAAATTCTAAACAAATCTAATTTTGATTTTGTCACAAATTCAGTGCGAGTATGGCAAAAAAAAAAAAAACGATTTTTTTTCTATTTTTTTAATTTAACACCTGGCACAAACATGTCTAAAATGGAATTGTTTGCAAACAGAAACATATTTCCTTTTAATTTTCTGTGTACCTATGTACTTTCTTCTATGGCTACTACAATGGTTAGGCCGTATTTAGGGGAGGGGGCAAGTTTTTGCTAGTTTATTGTAGGCCGTAGTCTGAAAATTTGGAACACGAAAAACAAGTCTGGCAACCCTAGTTTGGAGAAAGGAAATATACAATCAGTGCAGCAAAAATTGTGACATCGTACTACAATTCTCTCAAAAATTTCGCCTCCGACGCTATAATATCTTTATTTAAACCCCAAACCACACAAAATTCATGTTTGGTGGTACGCCAAAAGAACCTTGAGATGTCAGATGGTACGCAGTACTCAAACGTTTGGGAATCCCTGGCATACAGCATAGTTTTTGCTGAGCAGCTTCAGTGCGAGTATGGAAAAAAAACAATTTTTTTTTTTTTTTTTTAATTTGATACCTGGCACAAACATGTCTAAAATGAAATTGTTTGCAAACGGAAACATATTTCCTTTTAATTTTCTGTGTACCTATGTACTTTCTTCTATGGCTACTACAATGATTGGGCCGTATTTAGGGAGGGGGCAAGTTTTTGCTAGTTTATTGTAGGCCGTACTCTGAAAATTTGGAGCATCATTGTTTGGACCCCCTCTTCAATAAAATCCTGGATACATGCCTGTACAATGACTCAACTTTCTTCGAAGGTAGAACTCGCAAAAGATTTTGTAAATATTGAAAATTTGGAGCATCATTGTTTGGACCCCCTCCTCAATAAAATCCTGGATACATGCCTGTACAATGACTCAACTTTCTTCGAAGGTATAGAACTCGCAAAAGATTTTGTAAATATCATTTTGATGTGAGGTTTCACCCTTTCTTTCTTGAACTTTTAATTCGGCTTGGTAGAAAATATCTCTCCAAAAAAGCATTTTTACTTATTAAAATAGAAATGTGTTAGAGTGTGATAGGAGGGTGGGGTGGGCTAATGAAGTTTATATGTTCTTCAAAATTAGGATTGTATGAAGATACCTAGATAATATCTGTATATTATACAGGATTACAGAAAGGGTGGAAATCGCTATTAAAACTGTCAATTTTAGCAAAATTTCACGTTGAGAGGGATCTTCCAAATTTCCTCTTGGTGGTTTTAAGAGCACTTTGAGACCTTCGGACATTCTGTTCTTGCTTTTTTTTTTTCACATCATATGGAAGAGTATCAAAGGTTCGGATTTACCGTCCAAATTTTCAAATAGGTAATAGCTCT
>NW_007383646.1:0-5107 GCF_000475195.1 Diaphorina citri | reverse complement strand
CAGATGATGGATATTGTTCACCAGACCTGGGAATCGGAGGACAACAACAGAAAAGAAATGAATACACCCTGGCTGCCACAGCATATTATATTCCATTGTGATTACCCAGAGAAACCCATGTCTTAAAACATCTCCCTTAACATGAAAGACGGACTTTTTAATTATTGGAAATTTTTCATAAAAAAAGCAAAGTTTAACTCAGGCCCTCCTTCAGATAACCATAGAAAATACGTAAGTGTCCTATGGCAGCAAGTCTGGACGTCCAAAGCGGAATCTCTATGGTTCAGCCATGTAGAATGTTGAATCTAAAAAAGGTCACAATACACAATAAAACCAACCTCAGTGGTGCCGTGGTTAGCACGGTGGACTTCGGATCTGGAGGTTGGTGGTTCGAGTCCAAGTCATAAAATTTAGCGTAGTGCATTAAGCAGGGAACGACATTTGTGACAAGCATTTATGCTCAACGCAATTAAAATCCCTTGTTTTACATAATAAAATACGGCTTTAGTCGAATGTTTACTTACCATCAGGGGGGTGACTTGGTAACATAGAGGTGGCCGAGGGGGGCATGTGGTGAGATTCAGGCCCGTGACCAAGGGCCTCAAATCCGGGCGCTAATTCCGACCCCAGGCCGGGACCCATACCGCTCATCGCAAGCATGGGACGATGA
Organism: Diaphorina citri; assembly: GCF_000475195.1. Lineage (NCBI taxonomy): Eukaryota > Metazoa > Arthropoda > Insecta > Hemiptera > Psyllidae > Diaphorina > Diaphorina citri. The sequence continues at coordinate 4,437 of NW_007383646.1, read as the reverse complement.
AGTCGAATGTTTACTTACCATCAGGGGGGTGACTTGGTAACATAGAGGTGGCCGAGGGGGGCATGTGGTGAGATTCAGGCCCGTGACCCAGGGCCTCAAATCCGGGCGCTAATTCCGACCCCAGGCCGGGACCCATACCGCTCATCGCAAGCATGGGACGATGGGCCTGTGGGTCTACAGTGTTGCCGAGATGGGGGCCAGGGGGAAGTTTGACAACACTGTTGCCAGTGTCCATGGGGACCGAATTGAATAGAGGGCCCGTAGGTCCCACTGTCGTACCTGGAAACAAACACCATGTATTTAATTGTAAAACAGATCACATGCGTATAATGTAGCAATTGTTTCATTGCTACGAAATAAAAACGGTATAATTCATTACCTGTAGCTTCGGAGAGCCGAAACAAGAACTATGTTTCTATCGGGAATTGAACCCGGACCTTCGCAATGAAACCTACTGTTACAAATGACATTCCTCAACACTTGAAAATGTAATTTATGATTACGATAGTTTTTTTCCCCATGGCATATGGACAAAGATTTCTTTTTCTTCTTCTTCGGAAAATCTCTCAATGGAGTTAACTCACATTTGCTGAGTAAACTGATTGCTAACTTACCAGGACTAAATTGATTGCTAACTTACCAGGCGGAGGTAATGTATGTCCTGGTAACGAAGCAGACGTGACGCTGGGTAGATCATTAGCTAACGCATGGTGTAAACTAGGAGCCAGACCCACGTTGAGACTACTAGGTCCCTTGTTATTGTGAGAAGGTAGAGGGAGACCTGAAGGAATGGAAAAAACATGGTTTAATTTTTGATGACAAGAGAGGACAGATAGGGAAATTTCCCTGGCTAAAGAAATGGCAAAGGTTGAGTGTGAATGGCATCCAATAGTAAAGATTTAAGAGACTGACAAGAAACACCGACCTTATTTAAATAGGAAAAGCCCAACCAGCCTAGCTAGCTTGCAGTTCTTCAAAGGGTTCTCTCCGCTTTCAGACTGACAAGAAACACCGACCTTATTTAAATAGGAAAAGCCCAACCAGCCTAGCTAGCTTGCAGTTCTTCAAAGGGTTCTCTCCGCTTTTAGAGAATAAGCACAAGTCCTCACGATTGTTGACTGCGGTTCAGGACGAGCCAATTAAACATGGCTAAAGACCATCACCCCCGTGTATGACAGCCGCTTTCAGAGAATAAGCACAAGTCCTCACGATGGTTGACTGCGGTTCAGGACGAGCCAATTAAACATGGCTAAAGACCATCACCCCCGTGTATGACACATAAAAAGACATTTTTTCTTTATTCTTCCATCACCATTCGGCTACAGCTGAAGCCGCTACAACCACAACAAATAGTAATAATAATAATATGGAAGTTCATTTTATATCACACTAGGGCGAACCCGTCGCGTTGCTTCCCCCCCACCCCCACACACACATTCATTTTTTATATATTAGATTAACAGTAAAATGTTATTTTGGAATAATTCTCTTTAAGTACTAGAGTACTTTTAGGGAATTCTTTTATGCCTAATTATTTTTCTTCTTAAATTTTCTTCATCTTCTTTATTAGTTCATTCTTAAGTTTCATTTATATTTCATTGTTTCTTGATAAGTAGAATTCTTTTATTTTTAATTAAAATGCTAGGAAGAAGAGTACACAGCTTTCCTTACCATTTTCTTGCTGGCCGCCGTGGGCAGCGTTTTCCTCGGCTCCGGGGCTAGACTAGGCGTACCACACACCGTCACGTCAGAGTTAGAGCTCGAGTCCAGATAGTCATTGATAGCGCGAGCTTTGCTTTGAGTCCGCTTGGGCTCAGGTGTCATGAGAGGAGAGCGATCTTTCTTTTTCTTCTTCTTGTTTGACTCTTCGAGCAAACGCTTCATTTGTTCTTGCATCGTTTTCAGCTGAGGAAACAAAACAGAAATTGATATTTGAACGAATTAAATCAATAAAAATCTGGTGTGAACATCACACGACTTTCCTTATCCTATTGAATGATGCTTATTTTTATGTTCTAAAGAAACTTTTAGTTGTTTGACTCTTCGAGCAAACGCTTCATTTGTTCTTGCATCGTTTTCAGCTGAGGAAACAAAACAGAAATTGATATTTGAACGAATTGAATCAATAAAAATCTGGTGTGAACTTCACACGACCTTCCTTATCCTATTGAATGATGCTTATTTTTATGTTCTAAGGAAACTTTTACAATGTCTCTAACCGTTTAGTCAGTATAGCTGAAAACCGCCAAAAAACGGTCAAAATACCGCCAACCGCAGCACCTATCTTAACCAAAAGTTTCGTGTCGCATCCTTGTCACATTTGACAGCTGCATGCCAAATTTCAAGTCTCGAGCTCTTACCGTTCTCGAGATATTTTTTTTTACAGACAGACAGACAGAAGGACAGACAGACACACGGACCAACCGTTTAGTCAGTATAGCTGAAAACCGCCAAAAAACGGTCAAAATACCGCCAACCGCAGCACCTATCTTAACCAAAAGTTTTGTGTTACATCCTTGTCACATTTGTGAACTACATACCAAATTTCAAGTCTCTAGCTCATACCGTTCCCGAGATATTGTTAAAATACACCAAAAACCGCTAAAAAGCGGGGACTACATACCAAATTTCAAGTCTCTAGCTCATACCGTTCCCGAGATATTATTGAATTACACCGAAAACCGCCAAAATGCGGTAAAATGTCGCCAACCGTTGCACCAATCTTAACCAAAGTTTCGTGTCGCATCCTTGTCACATTTGACAGCTGCATGCCAAGCTCTTCTAGCTCTTACCGTTCTCGAGATATTTTTTTACAGACAGACACACGGACCAATGGCTGAAACTTTGTATTTAGGCTCTATTGACTTCAAAACGTGTTTTGGCACTAAAAACTGACCATCGAAAATTTGACCCGATTACATTACTTTCCTTCCTATAGGATAAGGAAAGTAAAAATAGACGAATAAATACTAACCACACAACCCTGAAATAAAGGAAGGAATTTAAATTGTGTTAAGCATAAATGCTTGTCACAAATTTCGTTCCCCGCTTAATATACTACACTAAATTTTGTCACTTGATTTGGACACGAACCACCAACCTCCAGATTCAAAGTTAAAAATAGACGAATAAATACTAACCACACAACCCTGAAATAAAGGAAGGAATTTAAATTGTGTTAAGCATAAATGCTTGTCACAAATGTCGTTCCCCGCTAATATACTACACTCAATTTTGCCACTTGATTTGGACACGAACCACCAACCTCCAGATTCAAAGTCCACCCGCCACCGTGGTAACCACTGCACCACTGAGGTTGGTTCAACCCTTGAAATAGTAAGCATATAACCCAAAATCTAAACTCATGAGTACGGCGAACTCTTTGAGATCTATTTCACAATTATCGTCTTAAACAACGGTCGGCCGTACAATTCCGGAAATCCCGACCTAGTGACATTTATGATTTACAAAATAATCGAAAATCTCCGTCAAGTTTGATCGACTTAAGCTGAATTTATGATATAAGCCTTTACTATTCTTAGTAAAGGCTTATATCATAATATGTGTCGTGTGGTGCACATCATCTATGATTTACAAAATAATCGAAAATCTCCGTCAAGTTTGATCGACTTAAGCTGAATTTATGATATAAGCCTTTACTATTCTTAGTAAAAGCTTATATCATAATATGTGTCGTGTGGTGCACATCATTCAGTCTAGGGAGAAAATATGTGTGGTCCCTCGAAAAAATCTCAATTCGAGGCTTGGCGCTGAACGTGTTAAGTTAGTATACGATATTACAAGTCTTACCCTACTCAATTCAATTGAGCACATAATTCGGTACATCTTGATTACACTACTAAGACTCGCTTAAGCTTTAAAAGACGGAAAAATATTTGTTGCTAAACAGTACAAGATTGGACTAAGACTGAGAGAAAATATCAAGGTTCACTTCGCAGGTAAACTCCTTCTAGGGTGTATATTCGGGAATAATCACCAGGAGTCATATGCACACACCAACACACTATCGAATGGCTAATTGAAGTTGGCTTGTATTTCACATAGTAGTATCGAATTTATCAAGAGCCCCAATTACCAGGTTACGTTAGTTACTCAAACCATGGTCCTGCACTCTCTAAGGCTGTCTCCTGTTCACACATAGTCGACCGGCCGCCAATCGATGTCGACAGAACCGTCCACACTACCTCGATAACATAGATTTACGTCGATGATCGCCTATGTTTGGACACACCTTTACAAGAATATGCTGTTTTTTTTAAGGAAGAAAATTTGTCAGTCTTCCTCTCCTGTCCGTTCTATGTCCCTCTAAATAGGAGTCTTGAAAAGTGTGTGGCGGTAGAAACAACTTTGAGAAGCACTGTTCTAGTAGCTCACTAACCAACCTCACTGGTGCAGTAGTTAACGCGTTGGACTTTG
>NW_007383645.1:0-5108 GCF_000475195.1 Diaphorina citri | reverse complement strand
GACCTTGTTTAGACTGCAGGGGTAAAGGAACTTTTTAGTCTCATTCGAGTAGGAAAAACAAAGTTTATTCTATTCTATTCTATGTATTTTTATGATTATATGGAGTGTTTACTGATTAATAAGATTACATCGCTACGTATCTATATTGACCCTGTAGGTATTTGTTTGAAGTTTTGACATCTCCTCTAATCCTTTGGTCCCCTTTGGCATTCTAATCTCTTGTACCTGTTTTTAGTACATGAGTGTATTGAGTCATATCTTTTATTTAGTTAGATAGGTAGCCGAACGTACATATCTATGTTTATGTTTTTACTCTCAACAATGCAGTGGTACTTAAATGTTAAGAGGTGTGCACGCCATTTCTTTAAATGGGATTCTTTCGTAAAAAAAAGCATTCCATTTAGGATTCACACAGTTTGTCCTTGGAACACTCTATATTCCAACACCAAATGACAGGGGGGGAGAAGATACTTTAACGACGAAAACCTTTTAAAAGCTGTGTTAACCCAATTTTCGGGATATTCACAGGGAAAGTGTCCTTTTTTTCCGGGGATTTGGTTTTTGAAATGACTCAATAAGGAATTGAACTGTTTTCTTGTCAACTTATTTATGTTCTTCTTCTGTTTTGATTGTTGCAGCGATTGGATGACTGCCATAACGAATACTGTAAGTATAAGCGATGATTTTCCATACATGTTTACGTTTACTTTTAGCTTTTTAATCCCAAGGATCAACCAGCGCCATCATAAAGTAAACAGATAAGGCGTTGTACTATAATCCGATCTTCTGACTACATAAAGATACTTGTGTAGATGATTACCTTGTGTATTTTTTGGCCCTCTAATAACAAGCTCGTTGTAGTTCGTTCCAATTTTTTCACACTTAGATATCGAGCTATTAATAGCGGTGTGTTGACAGAATCACACGACAAAAACCTTCCCATTATGTATTTATTTTCTGAATGTAGGTAAACCTAACACAAAATGCACATCGAATCAGAGACAACGGTGAATCACCTTCTCATAAAGTAAACAGATAAGGCGTTGTACTATAATCCGATCTTCTGACTACATAAAGATACTTGTGTAGATGATTACCTTGTGTATTTGATTACCTCTAATAACAAGCTCGTTGTAGTTCCAATTTTTTCACACTTAGATATTGAGCTATCAATAGCGGTGTGTTGACAGAATCACACGATAAAAACCTTCCCATTATGTATTTATTTGCTGAATGTAGGTACCTAAACCTAACACAAACTGCACATCGAATCAGAGACAACGGTGAATCACCTTTAAATGAAAAGAATTTTACTCAGTTTTCCAAGCAGATTTTGCTCAATTTTCTAAGCATACTTTCCTCAATTTTGGAACGAGATTTTCCTCAAATTTCAAAACAGTTTTCCAAGCAGTTTTTCCTCAATTTTTAAAGCAGATTTTTCCAATGGATGTACGAGTACATAATATTTACCTACAACCCACACAACACAATGATAACCTAGGGTAGGGATAGAATAATATTGTACTGCAACCTTCCTATTCCTATGTAAATAAAATACTATTAACTTTGTACGTGATAGCTTCATCTGAACAATATTTATACAGAAAAAGCAGGTTCAAAGATTGGGGTGGGTTTTTTCCGTGAATGCACGTGGAGATATGAGAGAGAGAGACTGATAGACAGGAAGGAAAAGAGAAAAGAATACAGAGGAAGACAGAGCGGAGAGAAGTAGGTAAAGTGACGACTTCAAACCGCATAGAACTGAGAGCAAAAAGCTCTATGCTCTTTGCTCTCCACCCACTCGGTTTTAAGCCTGTAGAAGTCCAATAAAACTATATTAAAAGTGTACTCTTACTTGACGACTCGGAGGATCGAACCCGAGTCTCCTGGATAACAAAGCAGCACGTTGCCAATAAACGATTTCAAGAGTTTCTTAACTCTCTTCTTTTTCCTGACTTTCCTTCCTTTTAATTGAAGGTTTTTCCACTCTCCACTTTAGTTTTCCGAGCCACGTGTTAATTCTTTGCTCTATTGAGACAAGTGGAAAGTCCTTGTGCTACGTTCACACTTTTAGCCTTAAGGATTTACTTTAAGCTCCAATGAAGTTCCTGAGTCCAGAGGATTTCCAGCAAGATAACTTAATTGACTCGGGGAGCAAATTTAATCTTCGTCTTCAATTAGAAATATTATTTACTTTGCACAGTTTGCGCAATTTCTCCTCCTTCTTTTTTTACAAAGTACAAAGTAGGAAAAAAAGTAGAACGTTTGCCAAGATTAAAAAGAAAAGGTATCCAGTATCAACTCTTTTATTATTCTTTAAATCAACTTTAATTATATTTCGAGCTTCTGTATGAACTTTATTAATTGCAAATTTGTATCTTATACTTTCTGTTTACTTTTGCTTCATTCAAATTCTAGGAAGAAGAGAGATTTCAAAGACAGATCCATATTCCATAATGACTGCCATCTAATTTTTAGTCTTGATTAGGTCAGGGCTGTATTAAGTGGGGCCCGGGCAACATCGGCCCCGCCCTTAATACGGCCCTGAATGAGGTACAACTCGTGCTACAGCTACTCGTGAGTTTGCACTTTGCAGTAATTTAATTTTAATAATTTCACATACTTCGTAGTAGGTACGGAATTTCTTGTAATATTGACATAACACAAACTTGTCTCTTGTGTTTCAGGAAGAATGTTCGGGAAGTCATGGCGAGAGGAATGGGTAGTTCTATACGATGACTCCACATTGGCCTGGTACAAAGAGAAAGGTCGCGGGTCACCTGAGGGTTGTATTGTCGTCAAAGATGCACCCGAGCTTTTAGCCGTCAGTCAATGGACGATGCGAATTCCAGGTCGGCCCGATCTGCCCAGTGGGAGTCAACTGGTTCAACTGATGGCGTTTGGAACCAGACAGCGGGACAAAGTGCACTGGCTGCTGGCTCAGTCAGAACAGGAAGTGAAGTAAGTATGACGAGATTATGAACTAGGGGTGGGTTTCACCAACCTACTACCCCTTAACAGTCTGTTAGCTTAACAGTCCTGTTAAGCCTATACAAATCAAATGGAACTTAATAGGCTGTTATTTTAACAGGCCTTCTAAGGAAGTAAAAAATATTGGTGAAATTCATCCTAAGTGTGCGACCACAACGGCGACCATGAACCACTGACCCTCGCTGAGACCATCGACCATAACAGAAAAAATACTCAGCTCAATATCTTGATTTTCTGCGAGGATCGGTAGTCGGTACTATGGTCAAGGCTCCGTTGAGGACACTTCTATTCATTAGCATGGTTTGTTTATTTTCTCTTGGGTCGGTACCAGGCGAGGGTCGATGGTCGGTTCTTCGTTATGGACGCCTACTAAGAGTAGTGTAGAGAGGTAAACAATCAACATTTTACTGGCGAATTCCCATGTTCAAAGTTCAAAATGAATGTAAGAGCCTACCTCCTAATTCTGCTTAAAATTTGATGCAATATTGTACTCAGTACTCACGATGCATTGCGGTATAGAAAAAAATCGCAATCATATTATTTATACAATAATAATGTCGTCTTCTTTCAACTGTAAATGCAAATCATATTCCATCAGTGTTGAATATTAAATTTATTCTCTCGTCTATATACATATACTGATTCAACAAAACTTTGAAAATATATTATCTATGTACCAATAGGTATGTCCTTGTATATGTATGTAGGTGTAATTTGTCATGGAGAAAACAATATGCACACAATACTATAAGTATTTTTTGTACAATAGGTATATGAATGCACACAATACGTATAATAAAAACATCATCCAACGGATTTGTAATATGTTTTCTGTCAGCATGAGACTGCTGAAGGGGGGTGGAGAGCTCCGGACATATTGCATATTGTACACAACATTTTCCCCCTGAAGCTCTTGCTGACTCAAATGTCATATAAATTGTTTTTCCTTTAGCAAATATAATTGCTGACTATGTCTTTCTTTACTTTTTTGTCTCCTACCATTTCTAACTTTTCTTTACCATACAATGTAATACCTGCCTCCTCTTCATTTTTCTCTTTCTCCAATTTTCCCCTCGTCTTCCATCATCAGAATTTTCTCTCTGTCCAGGTTTGTTCATAATGTTTATTGAAATTGTTAGCATAAATAAAAAATAACAGTTGCTGTCCCTCCCTAAAATGTAGCCAAGGAAATAGGAGAAAATTTGCATATTCAGAGTTGCAAACATATAGGTACACGTATTCAGTGGTCAGGTACCCTCAAAAGAGCCAGTGTTATTGTCTGTGGCTTGACAGGGCTGGTTTTGTCTCAGTTTTACGTCCTCCAGCGAGACAGACTACTATAGTATAAGATTAGGTAAATATTACGTATGTACCTATCTATCTTGGCATAGAATTCTACGACATACTCTTATTTTGAATGGAGGTACAATAAAGATTCTGTACTTAAAAAGCTTAGGACACAGAAAAAATGACTTTTTAGTCCGTCCTTCCTTTATTATTACAATAGTAATAAAAAGGAATAAGGGACTATTGTATTCGCTTCGGTGTCTGTCAGTCGGTCGGTCTGTCCCTATAGAAGGACTTATCCAAACTTGGTCGACCTATGTATACATGTCAAATTAAAGGTCTTTTTACCAGGAACACGAAAGTGGTGGTTCAAATTTTGTCCAGAAAACCATAAAGCCAAAAAACCAAAATCTGGTTTTTGGGGGATTTTTTTTTTTTCACATTTTCTCACAAAAATGAGCTCTGATCTCGAAATTTGCTATGTTATTTTGAACGACATATTATTTTGAAAAGAGGACTCAAGACGGTAATTTAAAGGAATAAAAATATTGGTATCCATACACCGTAGCCGTACGCATGTTTACTTCTACCTTTACCTAACGTTTTTATTAATACTCCAAGGATCTCTTAGAATACAAAAAGTATGGTAGGTATTACATACATCTACATACTAAAAAGGGGAATAAGGTATGTACGTATATATATATTGTTTTTGTAGGAGGGTCGACATAAGAAGCTAAGGACTACTATAGTATCTATTCTATTATGGGACTGGTTGCTCCTCTCCCAAGAGAGTATGCAATTAACACTGCGACCTCTGTAGATCTATT
>NW_007383644.1:4555-5110 GCF_000475195.1 Diaphorina citri | reverse complement strand
TTGCCTCCCCAATGGGTCTCCTCAAGTTTACGACTTGAGTAGACCTCTTGGTGTCTTTGCAGAATTTATTTCTTGCACTATATTAACGACCTTCTCTGAACCCCACAGAGGATTTTTTTTCTATGTAAAATATAATTTAGCCTGAGCATCTTGAGTGTCGGTGATAATTTACTATTATGAATAATTTTTAATTTCTTGGAATCTTCAATAGATTTATGGAAAAATTAATTATGCACCACTAGTCAAACGGCCTCTTTGGTCTTTGGTCCTATTCGATCAGGACCCTTAAATAGCGAATTTTCGCAACGAAAATTAGCGTCCCTCTAACTGAACTCTTTACCTTTAACGTTATACGAAAACTCGTTTCTGTACGTGTTTAGGTAAACTTACGTCTTAGGTAGGGTTGCCAACCGTACGTTATTTCCCGGAACAATCCGTATTTTTGTCAAAAATCAAATGTTCCGCCGGAACACACCTTTGTTCCGGTTTTTTCCAAATCTATGGAAAATACGGGAACTGACTAATAAACAGAAAAAATTACAAAAAAAAGTTTAA
>NW_007383644.1:0-3564 GCF_000475195.1 Diaphorina citri | reverse complement strand
AGATTGTCCAGATTATCAGTCATACTATAGCCACGCCCAACGTTGCTTAACTTTAATGATTCATTTGGGAACTTATGCATTCAATGTGCTATTGCCACGCCCCCTGGTTGGCTAGCCAATTTGGTTCCCCAGGAAGGGTAACTATAAATAAACTGGTTGGTGATTTGAGTTAGGTACCTTTTCTGTCATTATTTCGACGGCCTACGTGTGTAGACGGCCTACGTGTATAGACGGCCTAATAGTTCGACAGTCGACACTCTTGACTTTTTCGACAATTTCGACGTTTTCACGGCATGTTTGCTATTTACGCGTCGCTGATTCCGGTAATCTTTCTTGTAAACGTCGCGCAAAAAGGGGGTGGGTTAGGAGAAAGGAGGGGAGGGTGATTTTTGGGGGAAGGGAGTAAATGGAGAAGAAGAATGGGAGGGGAAGTTGATTTTTGGTGGTGAGAAGGGGCGGTGGAGATGGGGTGGGGGAGATGGAAAAGGGGGAGGTTTGTCCCCCATATAGAGGATCCTGTTCCTTTACCTTCCTTCCAGTTGTTCCTTTCAACTTTTTTTTTCCCCAAATATTTTTCGTTTTCCAGAAAAGAATTTCCACGGGAGAGAAACATGGCTCCATTAATCATAAAATGTCACTCGGGGAAATATTTTGGAGAGTTCCGCATGTAGGGCAGACAGGGGCAAAACGCCCCGGGGTAACAGAGGATAGGGTAGGCGGGGGGAAAACGTCCGGGTTGGGTAACTCGCGACAAGGGTGGGGTTTGTCCCCAAAAACTTCGTCTTTCTCGTGAAAAGTTCTAATTAATCACTTTTAAACAAGTTTTTTAGTTGCCTTCCCTGCCACGCACGACGCTAGCTGTCTGAAAAATGAGCGATAAATATGAAATTACAATTTAACGTTGAAGTTGAAAAGTCAAACTTTTTTTCGAGTGAAAAAGCAACAAACAAGGATGTTTTTTTCAACTTTTTTTTATTTTTATTTATTATTCCTGTCCCCTAGAGATGTTTCACGCTTCTCTCTCTCTCTCTCTCTCTCTCTCTGTCTCTTGTGAGCTTGCCCGCTTCAAATTTTCCTCTAAAAGTTTCCTCATTATCCTTATAAGATGGGAAAGTTTACGGGAATTTTCCTTTTGGCCCGATTTAGATGACGGTATATCAGTATTGGAAATCTCTATATCCTAATAAGCAGGCAGTTTGATACAAAACTGCGGCAAATTGGGATGTTTGTAAATTGATACTGTACCTACTGTGCGACCCTAACTTCCATTCTGCAGCAAAAGTGACCATAGGCCTGCGGCAGTGCGGAGATGTGTACGCAACTTAACGTCAACAGGCCTTCTGTGGTTTAGTCAGCATGGCGCAGGAGTGTGTTACCAAATTCTGTCAATTTTGTTCAAGTCCCAACAAAGTGCCAAACCATTCAGTTCCACTATCCTTGGATCGAACCAAGCAGTATTATTGTCCTTGGATAGTTGGTTATCAAAACTGAACACCGTTTAAACGAAATACTTGATAGAAAGTATCCTCTTCACCGATATGGCAAACAAAATGTTTTCTACTCCCTTGCGACGAAATACTTGATGGAAAGTATCTTCTTCACCGATATGGCAAACAAAATGTTTTCTATATTCCCTTGCGTCTTGTCAGGGGTTCTCAAGAGAGGGGTCCGCGGGCCATGGCCACTTTTGGTTCGGGAGAAGGTTATTTTAACCGGTGATTCGGGAGAAGCGCCAGTCCGAAGAGCCGATTGCGAGTTCTCCTTCTTCTTCTTCTTCTTCTTCTTCTTCTTCTTCTTCTTCTTCTTCTTCTTCTTCTTCTTCTTCTTCTTCTTCTTCTTCTTCTCCTCCTCCTCCTCCTCCTCCTCCTCCTCCTTTTTCTTCTTCTTCTTCTCATTTTTCTTCCTCTCTGCCTTTCTTTCTTTATCGTCTCCTTTCTTAGTCTTTGTGCCTTTTATCTTTCTTTCTTCCCTTCTCTCTCTCTCCCCCCCCCTCCTTCCCTACCCTCTCTGACAATTTACTTCTAACATTTGGGTTGAACATTTCTTAAAGTGTTCCACAAGTTATCGTGAAATTCAATGCCCGCAGCTCATAGTTGAAACCCCTGCTTGAAACCCCACTCAAACAAAATCACATTATTGAGTGGGTATCTGGCGAGAAATACAAAATACAAATCCTGAACTGTTCTGTAAATAAAACTGGTGTGATTGAGACGTCATAACACTTATACTTTCAGTTCTTTGAAATCCCTTTTATTTCCCTCTCTTAGAAATCCCTCTTATTTCCCTCTCTTCCATAGAAATCCCTCCTTTTTCCATCTCTTTCCTAGATTTACCTTCTTTATCCCTCTCTCAATCACAGAAATCCCTCTCGGAGAGAAGAAAAAAAAAAAAGAAAAAAAAAAAAAAAACCTTGTGAATATTGTGGTCCTTGGTTTTTATCTTTACATTATTCAATTCATTCATAATCAGGCGACTACGCCCAACTAAAACTCGTCCAATGTGCGACGAGTCTAAAGAGTTACAAAATGTTTAAGAAGCCGTTTTGTTACTTAAATGACGATATAGTGGGACAACGATCAGTAGAGAGGAACCTCGTCCCGGATCCACCCTGTATTTATACCTACACGTTTTATAACCCGGCTGTATTATTCATGGAACTATACTGTATTTATTTTTCTTGCCTTCTTTTCACTTTACTTTTATTTCTCCCCCTCAACAACATGCTGGTGGGAGCGAGGTAAAAATTTCATTTCCCACTCATCATTCCCCCCCCCTTGTGCACACCTCTTCCTCCCCTTTTTCTTTCCTTCCCACGAAATATCTTTTTCCCTTTTTTCTTTCCCTTCTTCCCTCTCCCATCCCGTTTTTATTCCCTCCCTGGCACACCGCCTCCCTTCTTCTCTTCTCCCACACGCTCTTCTTCTTCTTCTTCTTCTTCTTCTTCTTCTTCTTCTTCTTCTTCTTCTTCTGATTCTCTTCCAGTCTATCTTTCCCTCTCTCAACTTTGTCTTCCTCTTTCTTCTTTTCTTCTTCGTTCTCTTTCTTTTTATTGGAGTGGCGAAGATGGAAATCAAATGAAAATGATTGATCAATACTTTACCTTTGGCTAACTCCCCATCCGTGGCACAAGCTTCGGCTTTTACGGATGGGTATACCATTTGTTAACTATTTTTTTGATGAGAGAGTTGTGTTCTGAAAAATCAATAAATGGAAACTTATAAAATTAAAAAATTAAATTAAATTAAAGCTGCTATGATGGTTTTGACACCTTTGGTGCTTAATAGAGGAAGAGTCAGATGTCTTTAAACTAAAACTACGATGTTCCTCTTTACTATTTAGAATTTTAGACCATACCTACTTAGATCCCTAGTGATAGTATTGGCAGTCCCTACCTATATGTCTAAAACTATGCTAGGGCAGGTCAATTTTTGTACTAACTTTCTCCTTTTCGATATCTCCTGCAGATAACAACTTGTGTAATACCGCACAATAAGTATTACACTCACGCCCCTCTACTGTTTTCGTCTTTTCTCAACACATTTTCACAACTGGTGTAATACCACC
>NW_007383643.1:0-5110 GCF_000475195.1 Diaphorina citri | reverse complement strand
CTTTCGCTTTTTTTCTACATATTTCTCTCTCTCTCTCTCTCTCTCTCTCTCTCTCATCTTTCTCTTATGTTTTTCTAATAAATTCCCAGCCCTTTTTTCCCTCTCTCTTCCTCGCTGTTAAATATTGCTTCATAACCATGTATAAACCTTGAAAGTCCTTTTCTCCGTGCAGCTCTCTCGTTCTAACCGCATCTCTCTCTCTCTCTCTCTCTCTCTTTCATCCCTTACTCCTTTCTCTCTCTCTCTCTCTATCATTCTCTTTCTATTCATCTTTTTTTCAACGTTCTATACTCTTTATTTTTCATGTACCTACAACAGCTCTTTTCCATTTTACATGCCACATCATTATTCTTTCTCTCTCAACTTTCTCGAACGCCCCCGCATATGGTTTGCCATTATTTGTTGCATTTTTCTATTGCTCTCCTCCTTTTCTTCTTCTCTCTTCCATTCATTTTTTGCATTTCCATTTTTCTGGCGCTCTTTTCCTCTCTCGCTCTCTTCTCCTTCTCTTCCTCTTTCATCCATCTGTGCAATTTCAATTTGCTAGCCCTACCTCTTTTCCATTTTGCACTCTCCTTCTTTCTCTCTTTTCCATTTTTCCTCTCTCCTTTTCTTCTCCTCTCTTCCATTCAATTTTTGCATTTCCAATTTTCTAGCGCTCCTCTCACTCTCTCCTCCTTCTTTTTGCTTCTAACATTGTTGCCAAATTTAACCCACAACAAATAAAGGTCCGTTCCCATTTGTCGTTCGGGAAAAAAAAATTGTGGGAACACTCCTAGTAGGCAATGCAATTTAAATGCCTACAAGACATTCGGAAAGAAATCGGATGAAACTCACGACAAGTTGGAACGGGCCTTAAGGCCTCTAACCCCAACCTGTTGCCAAATAATGTGCTGCGAGTCCCTAAGACAAGCATACTTAAGGCTAGCCACTCACTATCAGGTAGACCTGATAGGTGTACCTATCATCAAGTCTAATACCTGACAGTGAGTGACTGGCCTAAGGCCTCTAACCCCCATGGAAGTTTATACCTCCATGCTAACCCCGCCCTGTTGTCAAACGTGCTGCGAAGGCCTGTAACACCGTTGTCAAACGTACCCTTAACCAGAGAAACGTACCCTTAACCGTTGACCGCGAGTCCCTAAGACAAGCATACTTAAGGCTAGCCACTCACTATCAGGTAGACCTGATAGGTGTACCTATCATCAAGTCTAATACCTGTCAGTGAGTGACTGGCCTAAGGCCTCTAACCCCCATGGAGGTTTTTACGTCAATGCTAACCCCGCCCTGTTGTCAAACGTGCTGCGAAGGCCTCTAACATCGTTGTCAAACGTACCCTTAAGTCCCTAAGACAAGAGAATACCTAAGGCCTTTAACCCTGTTGCTTAGGTGTAGGGGCAACTGCCCCAAGGGATAGGTTAAGCTTGTACTAGTCTACGAACCCTGTTGTCAAACGTGCTGCGAAGGCCTCTAACACCGTTGTCAAACGTACCCTTAAGTCCCTAAGACAAGAGAATACCTAAGGCCTTTAACCCTGTTGCTTAGATGTAGGAGCAACTGCCCCAAGGGATGGGTTAAGCTTATACTAATCTACCCTGTTGTCAAACGTGCTGCGAAGGCCTCTAACACCATTGCCAAAGGCCTTTAACCTAAGGCCTTTAACCCTGTTGCTTAGGTGTAGGGGCAACTGCCCACTCACTCTCTCCTCCTTCTTTTTGCTTCTAACATTGTTGCCAAATTTAACCCACAACAAATAAAGGTCCGTTCCCATTTGTCGTTCGGAAAAAAAAAAAAATTGTGGGAACACTCCTAGTAGGCAATGCTATATGCCTACAGGACATTCGGAAAGAAATCGGATGAAACTCACGACAAGTGTCCTCCGCGCCACGAGGTTCCTCAGGGCGCTATTCCTTACGAACAGGGGCACTGTAAAAGATAAAGTAGAGTTTTCTAAAAAAATAATGGGGAAAAAAGATTAATTAATACTTCGTTTTTCGATTGCAAATATTTCAACGGGTTACTTTCTGGTGTTCTCGTGTTGAGCCAGCACCTAAATGGGAAGTATTGTGTCTCTTCTCGCCCATCTGATGAGAGGCATACTACGGGATGGGCATGCTACGACACAGACCACAAGCGTCCAATGTAGCAGTTGTTTCATCGCTACGAAATAAAAACGGCGGTGAAACACTCATCTTTTTTTTTTAACACAAACTTTAGCAGCTCGTTTGCTAAAGTTTTAGACGAGGAGGCTGAATCCTTCAAGTTTATTGAAAATCATTTCTGTAATTGCCAAGGTCTTATCGTTCCGAAATCGAAGACAGGATGGGGAAAAGCCAGTCGTTCCGAGAACGATCCTTATCCATTCGGGATTAAGCCTGGGTGCTGCTTTTATTGTCTATCTGGATTAATTTTTTTTACTTTTTGAATTAAAACATGTTTTTCATTTTTTGTTCATCGGGGGAATAGAACTATACCTTTTTTTTCTATCGGGGGAATAAAATCATACTCTTCTGGCTTCAAATTTTGCAATCGGGGGAATCGGTATAAAATGGGGGGAATTGAATGCTGTCCACCGTACTTACATTTGATGAAAAAAGCCCTAGGTAATTTCCATATTTATTATAGGGCCTGACAATGACAGGCCGTCCCTTTTGAATCCAACCCACTCACCTCTCGGACCCTACTATTATCCTAATTCATCCCGGACTCTTCCTGTGACGAGACAAAGGGCATCAAAAGCCAAAGTCTCGTAATTCAAAACATTAAAAAACCATGGAGCTTCATTTGGAAAAAGGGCACACCGCTGCGAGGTCGAGTTGAAGCATTAAAACATTTTGACTCCGAAGGATGAAGGATTTTCGTCAGTTTTTTCCCCCATCTCTTCTTTTTTCCCCGTCTCCCCTTTTTTTCCCGTCTCCCCTTTTTTTTCCCGTCTCCCCTTTTTTCCTCCCCCTTTTTTGCGTCCTTTTCCCCACTTTTTTGGCTCCCCTTCCCCCCTTTTTTGTAGAACAAAAGGACGACACCGAAGCGAATACAATAGTCCGTCCCTTATACCTTTTTATTACTATTGTAATAATAAAGGAAGGACGGACTAATAAAAACCCCTAGGAGTGTACCCGGGCATACAAACTTGAAAGGAAAAACTTTTTGTTTTCTTTTTAGGAACAAAATGAAACGAAAGTTCTTCGTACTCTCAAAACGTGTTGTGTAAGAAAATACGCACCTTGCGAGCGACATGGCCACCTGAAATCTACTTTTCAGGTGCAAACCCTAGGGGTTTTATAAGAACTAATAAAAATGGAAGAAGAAGAAAGAGATTTTGTGAAAAAGATAAAAGTGGCAATTAAGAAGGTATTAAGAATACCTATTAAAAAGTAAAAAAAAAAAAATAAAAATAAATAAATAAAAAATAGATGAAGTGGGGCATATCTAATAATTTAGATTCTACATAGGTAATTAATTACGAGGTAGTTCGCAATAATTACGAAATAATAATTTTATTCGTATTAAAACTTGAAACTCAGTCGCAAGATAACAGGATTTTTTACGCGGAAAACCTCTCCCAAAATTATCTTTCTGTGGATTGATTAGCCCTTCCTTAACTTTAATATTGACGAAAAAATAAACATACTTAGTACTTACACCATGAACAGTGATACATCAAAGATTTACAGAGAAACAGACATACAGAGACGAAAAAAAATCGTCTTTGAAAAAAATGACAAAATTGTTCCCAATTGTTTCCCTTTTTCAGAATTTTTCTCCCCGCAAGTTTTTTGCAGCTCTTCTTTTTTCCCACCATTATTTGCTGCTCTGGTGGGTGCTCGCTTAAATTTCAGTGTTTATTCGAGCAATTTTGAATTCTCTGTGTAGTGTTTAGATTTGAGAGGATTTTTTACGCGGAAAACCTCTCCCAAAATTATCTTTCTGTGGATTGATTAGCCCTTCCTTAACTTTAATATTGACGAAAAAATATACATACTTAGTACTTACACCATGAACATTGATACATCAAAGATTTACAGAGATACAGAGACGGAAAAAAAAACCTCTTGGAAAAAAATTTACAAAATTACTTTCGTAACTTTTTCATCTCTTCACAAAGTCAAACTTAAGCCTGATTAGCGATTAATCAAGAGTAAACAATCTAAAATATTCTAAAACGACCCCCCACCGATCCACCGAATGAATAAAGTGCCTGCTTCGACATTTTAAAACTCCAGAGCTTTTTTTTAAAGGAGAAGAAGAAGAAATAAAGGGAAAAAAAGTTCTGCAAGCATTTTTTTTTTTTTTGCACCCAAAGTTTAGCGAGAAACAAAAGATTCAACTGGGGACGCTGCAGGATAGGTACCTACTTGGTTACCTAGATAGATACCTAATATCCTCCCTATGTACCTATAGGTACCTGTCTTGTGGTTATGTTTATTTTATTTGAATTTACCTGGAAGCTGGCACCAAAATGCACGATTTCACATTGAGAGATTCAAAAATGAATACATCGGAGTGCACGTGTGTTTGTATTGCACCTTAAATTGTTGATCTGCCCCAGATCCTAAGGGCCAAAAGAAGAAAAGCGTGAAAGCTCAACAAAATGAGGTGCTTACAAAAGTGGTTACATATTAGGAGATACCTAATATCCTCCCTATGTACCTATAGGTACCTGTCTTGTGGTTATGTTTATTTTATTTGAATTTACCTGGAAGCTGGCACCAGAATGGACGATTTCACAATGAACGAATTCAAAAATGAATACATCGGAGTGCACGTGTGTTTGTGTTGCACCTTAAATTGTTGATCTGCCCCAGATCCTAAGTGCCCAAAGAAGAAAAGCGTGAAAGTTCATCAAAATGAGGTGCTTACATATTATAAGGTATAGCTGGAAAGATCGTGGGAACCTGAGGACTTGTGCTTATGCTTATTCTTTAAAAGCAGAGAGAACCCTTTGAAGAACTACCAGCTAGATAGACTGGTTCTGGTTAGGGTTAACTGTTCTCCTCCCTGTTTATAGTATCACAGCCAGACGCTAGTCTCTGTTTTTCCTGCGCCAGATCTTGTATAGCTAGAAAGTCAAAGTCAAAATATTGTGTGGCCAAATAATAATAATAATAAT
>NW_007383642.1:0-5112 GCF_000475195.1 Diaphorina citri | reverse complement strand
TGGTCAAGACGCTCGCCTGGCAAACAGGAGGGCTTGGGTTCAATCCCGGTCGAGGTATGGAATTTTATCCCCAATATAATTTCAGAATTTGACCACAATAATAGTAGTAGCCTACTGCTCGTATTATGAAAGCCTTGTGATCAATTTTCGGTGTTTTTTTACTTTCCTTATCCTATAGGAAGGAAAGTAATCTAATCCCGTTAAATTTTCGATGGTCAGTTTTTAGTGCGAAAACACGTAATGTTCACATCAGATTTTTTTCTCCATTGAAAAGTATTGGCAGGATTTGCTATGTTAGACTTGGCTGAGTTATTCTGACCCTTAAAAACACCCGAGTTTTACACTTAAATACTTTTTTTTACTACTAATTTTCACTTATTCATTTTTTGTCTTTTTCTTCACCCATCCTTTTTTTCGGTGATTCGATTCCCGCCCTGGGCGGATTTTATCCTCCCTTTGGCGTAGTCCCTACATTGTGTACCCACTACTCTATTATTGACGTGCCTATTTTTTGAGTGCTAGGTCGTGAGTTCGATTCTCGCCTGCGGCGGATTTTATCCTAAACAGATGAGGTTCTTTTTTGGAATGGCTGGCTTTCTCCTATCCTGTCTTCTCTCTTCACTTTCAGGGCGATAAGGCCTCAACAGTTAGGGTGTGTCCAAACATACCACTGCGATCTGATTTCACTGTATAGCGGACCTTAGGTGACACCAAAAGCCCAGGGGTTACTTGAGGGGTTAAGGTTTGTTCTGTATTTCAGGCAATTTCGGATCACTAGGTTTGGTTGGCTAAAGCTTGTATGTATTTGTTTACACGATAACCCTTCCACATAACCTCACTACAGAGATAGGTATTGTATCTCTCTGTGGATATGTATTTTTGTAGTGTAATGAGTATGTATTATTTTGTTTTTCATGCAAAGGCTTTTAATTATGTGTTATTGTTGGAACATTTTTTCCGCTCCCTTTTTCACAATTAGCAGGTTCACGGTGTTTTTCAGTGGGAGCCCACAACTCCACGTTATGCATGAGTTGATGGGGCTTCAACCACATGAATGGCTGCCTCTCTTCAACTCCACGTTATGCATGAGTTGATAGGGCTTCAACCACATGAATGGCTGCCTCTCTTCCCCTTTTTCTTCCCTCTATTCCCTCTTCCCTTCTGCATCTCTTTCCCTTTTCTTCCCTCTTCCCTCCCTATATTTTCCCTTCTGCCTCTCTTTCCCTTTTTCTTCCCTCTATTCCCTATTCCCTTCTGCCTCTCTTTCCCTTTTTCTTCCCTCTATTCCCTATTCCCTTCTGCAATGAGCGAAAGTTATGTGAAATGGAAATGGAATGTAAAATTTGTTTCATGTTCCCTAGGTCAGTCAAACTGTACCTTATATTCTGCCTTTAGTGTGTTTCATAATATATTCTACCTCCACCTTCCTTTCCTTCTTCGTTCCAGCCCATTTTGTACTATTAACCTAAAAATCAGTGGTGGACAGTAAATTTGGGCCCGATTAATTTTCGACACTCATGATGCCCAAAATTTTGTGGGAATTCGGGATAGTAGGTATTGTCAGGAACTTTTTCAATAACCAACTGGAAAACTAGTGCAAACTGGAAAACCCAAGACACTATCTCGAGGACAACTTTTAGATGTAGATAGCACCAAAAAATGGTTTACAAATATGTAAGTAAGTAAGGGAAAAAAGAGATTAAAAGAATTGAAGTGAAAACGGTCCTGAATAACCTTTTTTTTTTTAACTCGAGTAGTCGAGTCCATATCAGATCTAGATTTTACTATGAGAGTTATTGACAAAATGAAGAGAAACTGGCTCTAACTTTAGTTTCCCTGGCCCCCGCTTTCCCTCCGGCACTAGCAGGCCCGGTCATATTACATTGAGTTATTTTACATATTTCCCCGGTATAATATTTTACTTACACTTCCATCCAGTGAAGGAGGGCAGCGAGGGGGAGGACGGACCGGACATTTAAAACTTTTTAAAAGAAAATAAAAACTCATGGGAGAGAGAAAAAAAGAGAAAAGTTTTTTTTTCTGTCCATACAGGATGGATAAGGAAATTATTTTAAAGAGGAAAGATGACATGAAGAAGAAGAAAAAGAAAAGAGGAGGAGGATGGGGAGGAAGAGGAGAAGAAGAAGAAGAAGAAGAAGAAGAAGAAGAAGAAGAAGAAGAATGAGTTTATTTATTTGAAAAAACATTTTTTCCGCTCCCTTTTTCACAATTAGCAGGTTCACGGTGTTTTTCAGTGGGAGCCCACAACTCCACGTTATGCATGAGTTGATAGGGCTTCAACCACATGAATGGCTGCCTCTCTTCCCCTTTTTCTTCCCTCTATTCCCTCTTCCATTCTGCCTCTCTTTCCCTTTTCTTCCCTCTCTTCCCTCATTATCATTCGTTGAACCTCAATTTTGAACTATCATAAAGAAGGTCAAGAAGGTGTATAATTTTCTATTGATTAATAGATTTCCTCAGTGCAGTGGCGATCAACAATCAATCGAAATGAAGAACACCAGTAACTTATACTCTTCAAAGTTCTTCTTTTCATGATGATCTTCTCAAAGTCACGTCAGAAGTCAGAATCTATCAGTACCTACAACAATCAATTGTCACGATTCTAAGAAGAAGGAAAAGAATAGTAGGTAATAATAAAATAAAATAATTGAAAGCAAACAAAATTGAAGTTACAGTTAATTTCCTTCCTCCAACAATAATTATTAATATTTGTTGAGAAAACATTATTTTACCCAGAAAAGGAAAAATATAATTAGTTGTTGAATCACATCGAGAGGACGTAAAAACGCCGCCAATATTGGTTTTTGTCCCCCGCGGCCCCTCGTCCTATTTGTCGTGATGATTTTGCCTCTCCCTTCTGCCTCTCTTTCCCTTTTCTTCCCTCTCTTCCCTCATTATCATTCGTTGAACCTCAATTTTGAACTGTCATAAAGAAGGGCAAGAAGGTGTATTATTTTCTATTGATTAATAGATTTCCTCAGTGCAGTGGCGATCAACAATCAATCGAAAAGAAGAACACCAGTAACTTATACTCTTCAAAGTTCTTCTTTTCAAGATGTATCTTCTCAAAGTCACGTCGGAAGTCAGAATCTATCAGTACCGACAACAATCAATTGTCACGATTCTAAGAAGAAGGAAAAGAATAGTAATAATAAAATGAAATAATTGAAAGCAAACAAAATTGAAGTTACATTTAATTTCCTTCCTCCAACAATAATTAATATTTGTTGAGAAAACATTATTTTACTCAGAAAACGAAAAATTATGATGAGTTGTTGAATCACATCTAGAGGACGTAAAAACGCCGCCAATATTTTGTCCCCCGCGGCCCCTCGTCCTATTTGTCGTGATGATTTTGCCTTCGGTCTTGGGGAGCTAGGGTAGGACAGTTTGGGAGAGTCCTGAAAGTGGGACAGTTGTAATTAACTTCTGAATTGGGGGAGGAGGGATAGCTCCTCTTGTTTTCATTCCCTTGTTTTCACTGTCAATGGAAAGAGAAGAATGGGTGGGAACTTGGAAATTGCAATAATTTGACTTTGAATTGTGATTTTTAATGCATTGGTAAATAATGTTCTGATGTTCTATTTATTTTTTTATCTATCGTATGGACGTTTTATTTTTTCAAAGAATACAGAACAAAGGAACATTTAACAAAAACAAAAGAAATAATAACACTTCTATCCACTTATAGAAGTAAACTCTTTAGCCAGGCAACTATTATTTTAAGTGTCGGTTTTTTTTATTTTTATTTATATTTATTAGAGTGTGAGTGTCGGTTTTAAATATTATTTTATTTTTATTAATTGTTAAATATTATTTTTTTCCTTATACCCAATGGTCATCGTGTTCTTTAAGAGCAAACCGAGGGATTTCCAGGTAATATTTAGGGAATCAGACACTTTGAGACATCCACAACTGAAGGGATTTTTTAGGAGGTCAGGTGGGATTTTTTTCCTCTTCCGTGCAGAAACACTGTAACAGAAGACATCTTGTAGGAATATAAGAAACACCCTGTATATATATTATTTTACTCAAGTCTGGTTCACCCTGTAGCGATTATGATATCCTCCCGTTTGGAAATTTATGGGACCACATTAAGTATCCTATTTTATTAGAATAAAGAAATTTTCTTTTCATTTTTCTCTTACCGTGTGTCGGCGCACATTCGTGACCAAGATTGAACCACATGAGGAGAAAAAATCAATTTATTTAAAAATCCGTGCTGACTTATGAAGGGTTAGTTTTGATCTAGTTTAGGGAGTTAACTATATCCTCCCGTTTGGAAATTTATGGGACCACATTAAGTATCCTATTTTATTAGAATAAAGAAATTTTCTTTTCATTTTTCTCTTACCGCGGGTGTCGGCGCACATTAGTGACACAATTTGAACCACATCGGGTTTTGATCGTATTTATTGGGAGTTAACTAACCTCCTTTTTTTACACCCAAAGTTTCTCATTTTTTTATTTTTATTATGACCTTAAATTTCATATTTGTCTCCTTTTATTTTATGGTAAGGGGGGATCTGGTAGTGGCAAAAGGGACAGTCATTCTCTGGCGCTTCTTAAGTCTATTTTTTTTTCTGGGTCATTTATAGCAGGGTATATTTTCAATTTTATTTATTCATAGAAGTTGTTTGTTGTTAATCGATCCCTAAAACGGGCTACTTTTTACAGCAACTAATCACGGTTTGAAATAGATTTTTATATTCATACACACACAAGAAATCCCTCCTATAATACCTTTCCCCTCCCTTCTCCCCTCTCTCTCTCTTCTCTTCTTTTCTCTTCTCTTCCTTCCCTTTCTCTTCCTTTCCCCTTCTCTTTTCCTCTCTTTTCATCTATTGTACCTAATAGTGGAGAAGTTTAGGGTATGAAGAGAAGACTGAAGAATTTCACCGAACTGATTATATTAATTGTGTGAATATGTTTGTGAAGCTAAACAAAAAATAATTGTGCCAACGCGTGCTACCTAGCTCCTAAAGTAGTTCTGGAATCCGATAATATAGTCAGATTAAGAGATTTACTTATACGAAAATCATCGAGATCTAAGCGGATTTTTTTTTTTTTTTTTTTTTTTTTTTTTTTTTG
>NW_007383641.1:0-5116 GCF_000475195.1 Diaphorina citri | reverse complement strand
AAGCAAACTAACCCCCTCCTCAATCTCATCTATTCTATTCTGACCTCCAGATTTTCAACTTCCGTGTTAGGCCCACCAGTCCCACCACCTTAACCCTTAAATTGTAGAATTTTCAAGATTCTAGATAAGATCTACAATTAGCTAATATGGCTGCATATTTCGGTGATATTCGGGAACTCTTAGGATCGCAGAGGCTTTGTTTGAATAGCTACTTCGCCCGCGTACGTAGAGGGGGGACCTTGATCCAAGATGAAAATACCATTTTTACATTAAGTCTAATTAATTTGAAGACAATATAATTGGGCTAGGCCGATTGACTTTTTAGAAATTTCAGGCACTCTCAGAATGAGAACTACGTTACAACCAAGGGTTAACATCATGGAATAATACAAATATGTTAAAATAATAAACATGTTCGAAATTTTGAAAATTCTCGTGCCGATTTTTCTTCTTCTTTTCCATCTTTTTACTTTCCTTATCCTATAGGAAGGAAAGTAATGTAATCGGGTCAAATTTTCGATGGTCAGTTTTTAGTGAAAAAAACATGTTTTGAGGTCCCTAGAGCCTAAATCCAAAGTTTCAGCCATCGGTCCGTGTGTGTGTCTGTCTGTCCTTCTGTCTGTCTGTAAACAAAATATCTCGAGAACGGTAAGAGCTAGAGACTTGAAATTTAGTATGCAGCTGTCAAATGTGACAAGGATGCTACACGAAACTTTTGGTTAAGACCGGTGCAACGCTTCGCGGCATTTTACCGCTTTTTGGCGCTTTTCGATGTAATTTAACAATACCTCGGGAACGGTTAGGTATGAGCTAGATACTTGAAATTTGGTATGTAGTTCACAAATGTAAAAAGGGTGTAACACAAAGCTTTTTATTAACATAGGTGCTGCGGTATTTTACCGCTTTTTGACGGTTTTCGACCGCTTTTCGGCGGTTTTCAGCTATACTGACCAAACGATGAGAGATATTGTAAAAGTTACAATAGAAGAACACCCAAATAAGCATCATTCAATAGGATAAGGAAAGTCGTGTGATGTTCACACCAGATTTTTTTTTGTATCTACCTATATAAATTTGATGAGTACATGTATAATTTATCTGCAAAAGAGTTGCACATATCAGCGCAATTAATTATCATATGTGATGTGCATCTACAGTTACATCTAGGTATCTATATTATACGATTCTCATATTCATTTATCTCCCTACCTATATAAAATTGATGAGTTATACATGTATAATTTATCTGCAAAAGAGTTGCACATATCAGCGCAATTAATTATCATATGTGATATGCATCTACAGTTACATCTATAGGTATCTATATTATACGATTCTTATATTCATTTATCTCGCTATATACCTATATGTTTCGAAAGAAGAGGCTATCCAAAGATTGAAACGTTTAACTTGACGCAGATAGATGTGCTATGCGCCTACCCCAGCTGTATATACTTAGTTGCGCACCAGAAACCCAGGTATATACAATTCTACTTGCGTACGGAAAACTTTAATTATTATACTTTCTTCCTCGTTGTAAACCGGGCCGCAAAAGTTTGAAAACCACTGTAAAACCGCTAATTAGGTATGTAATGTGGCCAAAGAACGCATAAACCAAACCCGGGGCTAAATAAGTCTACAACATTGTTTCGTATATGTATGATGCACCTGATGCACCCACGCCCTCCTGTTTACCAGGCGAGCGTCTTGACCACTACACCACCGAGGCAGGCCTCGTAGCGTGTGTACTGACTTACTGGAATCGATAAACATATTTCAATACCAAAGCGTATAACGTCGTATACCTATATAGGTACTGCACGTTATACGAATCTACGAATTATATGTTCATATATTCTGCAACCTATACGTATAGATACGAATCTACGAATTATCTGTTCATGTTTTGAAACCTATACGTATAGATACGAATCTACGAATTATCTGTTCATGTTTTGAAACCTATACATATTCAATGAATGAATGAATGATTTTTTTTTATTATTCCAAAAAAGATTTTAAATTTTTGGTCTATCCTTAAAATTTTAAGGAAGTCTTTCCTCGTGGACCAGTGAGGTTAATGAGAAACAAAGAGGAGAAGCCTTCAATGAAGATTTCTCGAAATTTGATACCTTTGGAGCTTTTTTTTTTGTACATATTACCCTTAATGAGAAATAAAGAGGAGAAGCCTTTAGTGAAGATTTTTTTTGAAATTTGAGACCTTTGGAGCTTTTTTTTTTGTACATATTACCTTTAATGAGAAATAAAGAGGAGAAGCCTTTAGTGAAGATTTTTTTTGAAATTTGAGACCTTTGGAGCTTTTTTTTGTACATATTGCCTTTAATGAGAAATAAAGAGGAGAAGCCTTTAGTGAAGATTTCTAAAATTTGATACCTTTGGAGCTTTTTTTTACATAGAAGATTTTTTTATTTTATGTCTTAAAACTATTCCTTCACAAGCTTAATAAACCTAGAGCTAACTTTCAGCATTCACCAGAGTTTTTTCACTTTTAATTGCTTAGAAATCACTGTATCCGATAATTTAAAAATTTCACTTGACCAAACACGGTTAAAAAGAATAAAATATGTATCAATTCTAGGGTTTTCACACAGCCCAAACAAAAATATTTTGCCTATATATGACTCAGAAAACAATTATGACTACAGTGATTAACTGATTTAACACAAAGATATAAAGAAATTGATAAATCACAAGAAAAATGAAATCAAATAAAAATTCTGCTCCAGAAATAAAGAATCACCATAAATCGCGATTTACACAACGCGATTTACACAGTCGAACATTCAAACTGAGACCACAGAATACCAGATCGAGAAATATGAAATTGAAAACCAGGTGTAACATCAAACTCAATCATGCCAGTCCAAATTCCAACTTAAGGAAAACCCCTACGCACTTAACAGTGTGGTTCCGAGAAAACTAGCAGGTTGCCCGTGTGTTCTGCCACGGAAAATTGATCATAACTCGAGATCGGTTTCGATTTCGGCAAAATCCTTATTGGCTGACGCAGGAGGGGAATATTGAGGGGCGGAGCTAGCGGGGTATTTGTGTGAGCTCAGGTCTTGGAGGAGAGAGTCTAACTCGTTAAGATTGTTGTTAAGGGAGGTGGATATGTGAGGAGGAGGGGAGGAAGAGGAGAGGTGGGGGGAGGAGCGATGATCTCCAGCGACGGTGGAGGTGTGTTTGAGCGTGAATCCTTATTGAGCATCAAGATCATATCGGGGATAATCCTACCAGATTTCAGCATTCTAGGTGTTGGGGTTCTGGAGATAGAGCGATCCAGCGTGTGAATAGATCATTCGTGATAGTAAAGAATATTAAGATGATAATTTCAAAAAGCAATATAATAAATAGCCGGCGGTAACGGCCCGGCGACACCTGCAGGTTGAATGCGCCAGTTCCCAATAGTTCACAAAAATTAGCAATGTTGCCCGTGGTTGGTATGTGAATGGGTGACGAAGAGAAGTGTGGAGGAGGTTAGAGGGGTAGAATAGAATATACCTTGCTTGTTGAAATGGGCAGGACACATTGCAAGAAGAACGGATGAAAGATGGACAACACAAATATTACAATGGTACCCATCAAGAAACATCAAAAGATCGAGAAAAAGACGGAAGATGAGATGGAGAGACGAAATAAAGCAAGTAGCAGGAACAAGATGGCAAACAGCAGCACAAGACAGAAGTCTGTGGAAAAGTAGGGAGGACTGGAGGAGATCTTTGTTCAACAATGGACTAAAACCGGTTGATAATGATAATGATGCCTTGTTTATCCTGGCCGAATAGGACTGAAAAATCCCTTTACCCCAGCAGTCTAAACAAGGTCTCGTATATTTGGTGGGTTAAAAATTGGAGTGGCCAGCCTCGCCGGGAATCGAACCCGGGTCTCCCGCGTGCAATGCGAGCGCAGTGGCCACTACGCCATGGGAGCTGACCATATTATTAATAATAATAATAAAAAAATGTAATGAAAATTAGGTATAACCTTAGCTCTCTGTCTCTTTATTACCACGGTTTAAGTTGGTAAAGCTATCTCCCCAATGGCATGATAAATATGTTAGTAAAGAAATCTCCCCAATACCACGGTTCAAGTTGGTAAAGCTATCTCCCCAATGGCATGATAAATATGTTAGTAAAGATATCTCCCCAATACCACGGTTTAAGTTGGTAAAGCTATCTCCCCAATGGCATGATAAATATGTTAGTAAAGATATCTCCCCAATAGCACGGTTTGATAAATATGTTAGTAAAGATATCTCCCCAATACCACGGTTTAAGTTGGTAAAGCTATCTCCCCAATGGCATGATAAATATGTTAGTATAAAGATATCTCCCCAATACCACGGTTCAAGTTGGTAAAGCTTCTCTTAATCACCAGACCAGGGTCACGTTGTTTACCTTAGTCATCTCACTAACCTACTGGGTTGTCATAGCAACTCGGCGCCTGACTAGTTCGTGTGATCGTGCGAATAGAAGTCAAGGCTAGCAAACATCCCTTATATGGAGCTAAATAGTCAGGTCCTCAGCCAGTGGCGGAGTCTCCTTGGGAGATGGGGGAGAACGAACCACTCGATCATTCGAATGAGGTGAGTTTCTAGATAACAAGCTGTGTCCGCCCTCCTGGAATTTTTTAGCCCGTAGTTTATTCGATCGTGGTTAAATAAAATCAGTACCTATGTACCTACCAACTTTTTTTTCCAATATTCAGTTTATTATTATTACTCGCACTGCGTGCTCAGGAGGTTGCGTATACGGTCGCGCTGCGCGCTCCCGGGGCTTCGCGGGGTTTTGCATATGGTCGCTCTTCGCGTTCCTGGGGCTTCGCGCGGTTGTATATGCGGTCGCGCTGCGCGCGAAATGTGCTCATTGACTAAGTACCTAGTCCACGGAAAAGAGTAGTTCTTTTATAACTCACTTAACCTCTACAAATTCCTAGGTGAGCATACTTGATTGACCTAATGACTAATGATCCTGGGGAGCAGGGGACATACCAGTGACCTTAGGGTCCTGGTCTGAACCATACCCGGCTTGAGTGACCTTAGGATCCTGAGGCATACCCGGCTTGAGTGACCTTAGGATCCTGAGGCATACCCGGC
>NW_007383640.1:4745-14586 GCF_000475195.1 Diaphorina citri | reverse complement strand
CCGATCACTATTGTTCCGTCTCCTATCACCTCCGTTCATATTGTTGTATCGGCCTCCGCCACTATTGTAATCATTCCGGCCGTAGTCATCTATGAAAGAAATCAAACATTGTTAATTGAATCACATTAAAGGAATAAGTTTGTATTAATATTAACTTATTTGTTGGTACACACACTTGGTAAAACAATTCAAACACTAAAAATGATTTTGGCTATACTGTAGTAATAGAAAGTAATAAAATAATTCTATGAAGACATTTGTCTTAATTGTTAATTAAGCTCATTTCAATATGTATGCAGGGGCGAACTTTATCCTCAATAGCGTTCTCGGAACGGCTGGCTTTCTCCTATCCTATCCTCCTCTTGTCTTCGATTTGGGGACGATAAGACATTAGCAGTTGCAGTCGGCCTCCGCCACTATTGTAATCATTCCGACCATAGTCATCTATGAAAGAAATCAAACATTGTTAATTGAATCACATTAAAGGAATAAGTTTGTATTAACTTATTTGTTGGTACACAGACTTGGTAAAACAATTCAAACACTAAAAATGATTTTGGCTGAGTTTTCTCCTATACTATCCTGGTAAACAGGAGGGCGTGGGCTCAATCCCAGCCGAGGTATGGAATTTTATCCTCAATATAATTTGAGAATTTGACCACAATAATAGTGGTAACCTACTGCTGGAGTAAAGGGACTTTACAGTCCTATGCGAGCAGTATAAATAAGCACTATTATTATGTATTATTATTACCTCTATCAAACCTATTATAAAAAGAAGAGATACTATCTTCTACTCAGTACTCACTTCTATCATTGCGATTGTAGTCACCACCGTTGTTATCGCCCGAGTTTCTGCTAAACCATTGATCCCAACCATTGGTCCTGTTGTTATACTCGCCACTTTTACGACTGAAATACATAGCAAACACAAGATTATAGTCAACTTGATAGGTATTTAAATCAAAGGCAGAAAAAAAAAGATTTGGTTCGGAATCATTCAAAAACTAGCCTTCGCCCCTAGTAGCTTCGCTAAAAAGAAGATAATATTTTCGAGATTGAACCCAGAACTCTGGAAAGCAATTCCACGGAGTTTTTTTGAATTTTTTCTGAAATATGTGGAAATTTTAAGGGGGTCGATAATTATATCCTCCTTTATATCTGACCAAGAATATGAAATGAAATTTGCTTAAAGTTGAAGGGTAATGGGGGGAAAAGTTGAGTTGAAAATGTCGAAAAACCATGAAACTCTGTTTCGGCCCACACTTCGAACTTTTGACGTTCGCGCTCCTCCCGGCACACTTGATAGGTATAGAGGTGACCCCCAAATGTATTCATTTGGCTATTTATTATGGCCAAATAAATGAAAATTGAAATTGAATTAACGAAAAACAAAACAAAAAAACAAACAAGGTTTGGTGGAAGAGCTCCTCCAGGAACCCTGTCACTAAAAAGAAAGCCATTAAAAAAAAAGTAATAAAAATAAAATAACTCACTTGTTGACACGCTTCACATCGCTGTATCGCTTATCAAACACGCTCTGTTGTTGCGCGACCGGCTGTTGCTGCTGTGTCGCGCTCTCCCTGCTGCCTTGTCCCCGCTGCGTGTAGTCAGGCATGAGGTTAGGCGCGACGAACGTTGTGTCTCCGGGGCCTAACTTGTTATCCTCTTTAATCCCTGTGGGAGGGGGGGGGAATTATATTTAGGGTGGGTTTTACCAACCGATGTTTTAGCTCTTAAGAGCCCTGTTAGCTTAAAAGTTTTGTTAAGCCAATACAAATCAAATGGAACTTAAGTAATAGGCTGTTTGTTTAAGGGCTGAAAAAAGGGCTGAAAAAATATTTTTTTATTTATATTTATTAGAGTGTGAAAAAATATTGGTGAAATCCACCCTTAGTAATATGCTGATATGAATTAATTATTGAATTTGAAGAGGTTTGACAAAGGGAACTGAAACTGCCCAGGTCTTATCGTCCCGAAATCCAACAGAAAAGGAAGACAAGGCAGGAGAAAGCCAGCTGTCCAAGAACGAACATTATCAGTGTAGGATAAAATCGAACCCGCGGTCTAGCGCTTACAAGGTAGACGTGCTACCAACTAAGCTAACTAGACTGGCAATGTTTTACTAGCCCTACTCGTTACCTGTCCATGGTTTTCCCGTCGCGCACTCCCATCAGACTACCCCCGCTCGTATGACAGCCAGAGTTAAAGCTACGCCGCTGTGGACTCAGAATAAGGCCGGGATCTTGCTGTCCATCCTTGCCACGCGACATACGCGTGTCTCGGCGAATCTGAAAGTAAAGAGAAATAACTTTGTCAAAGGTCATAATCAGAGGACGGCAGATACCATATTGCCATGACGCAATACTATTGTGCCATATTAAAGCAAAATTTGGAGAAAAAAAAAACGCCAAAAAAGGCCAATTTTTCCATAGGTACTTATTTTGCCCTATTTTAATCATTTTTAGGAGAGAGAAAAATGAGAACGAATTCAAAAAAAAAAAAAAAAAAAAAAAAAAAAAAAAAAAGAAAAAAAAAAAAAAAAAAAAAAAAAAAAAAAAAAAAAAAAAAAAAACCTAAGTCCAAGCAAAAGAAGTTCTAAAGAACCGTCAACCGTAGAAATATAGGATATGCATTACTTACTTAGGATAAAAATAAATCAAATATCGATTGTTACGAAACATCCAAATCTGAAGTCAAAACGGCAAAGAAATAGCTTCAAGAGGTCAGAAATCCAACTTACTTTTATCTGTCGATCTTGAACTGTGGCTGTGTCCACACATAATCGACACCCAATCCACATCGATCAACCGCGTCGACTATGTGTGGACACAGCTGTATGCCTTTGAAAAAGCCATACACATTATAAGAAATGACTAACAGTAAATTAAATTTAAAATGTGTTTCATACTGTATGAAAAATATGTACCTTTTATGTCAATAAAATTACAAATTACAAAAACTTTCCACTCACCTTAGCATCGTATCCGTCATGCGCTTCACTAGGCGTGACCGCACGCGGCCATCGGTCGCGCGTCTGCGCAGGTGCGTTACTCGGCGCGCCGCCCCCCTCCCTCTCCCAAACCCCCTTCACGAAACTAAACCGGGCCTGGATCGGATAGCGGTCCAAGAACTCGGGCTTGATCTGGGACCCGGGTAACTTCTGAATCTCGTACAGCTCTTCCTGAAATATACAGAACAGGGTAAAAGGTAACTTGATGATAAACCGGTCCAAGAACAACTAAACCGGGCCTGGATCGGATAGCGGTCCAAGAACTCGGGCTTGATCTGGGATCCGGGTAGCTTCTGAATCTCGTACAGCTCTTCCTGCAAACACAGAAAATTTTGTTTAAACTTACTTTGATCATGGACGCTCGTTGCTGTGTTGAAAGCCCAAAAGAGGTTAGGTAGTAGAACGGAACGGGAGGTTACGAAACGAACTGTAACGTTTCGTTAGATTAAAAAACTTACTGAATTTGTTCGAAAAACCTTACAATATTAAAATTACCCTATACATAAGTAAGAAAAAAATATGGTAAAAAGTACACTTGCAGAATATTTATTCAACGAAGGAACTGCTAGGTTTTCACTTAATGGTTTTGTAAGCAGTGGGTCGCAGTTTCGATTCCAATTTGGGGCGGATTTTATCCTGAACAAATAAAGTTCTTCCTCGGAATGACTGGCTTTCTCCTATCCTGTCCTTCTCTCTTCACTCTAGGGACGATAAGACCTTAGCAGTTACACTTCCATCTATCAAGTGGCCTGTGGCAGCAAAACTTGCTGAGCAAGTGTGGACGCCCAAAGCAGAATCTCCCTGGTGGTAAAAAAAGTAGCATAATAAAATACAGCTGTATTTTATTGCTGTATTTTATTCAATCAATCAACCCGTCCCATGATGGAACGATTATGGATTGATTGATTGATTGATTGAATAAAATACAGCAATAACTTACTCTGGAATACTGGAGCTCGGGTTTGGCCCCCGGGGTTTTGGCCTGTTCCTCCTCCTCTTCATCCTTGGTCTTGCCATCCCCTCTTGGTTTGTCCTCGCCTCCTGGTTTGTCCTGTTTGTCCTCTAGAGCCACCAGATTCCCCGCAGCATCCACCACTAGGCTCTCCTTCCAGATCTCTGCGGACAGAAGAGGAGAACGAGAAAATGAAGAAAACCGAATAGAACTGAATATACCTTTAATTAGAATTAGACTTACTTTATGATGGACACTGGTTACTATGTTGAAAGCACAGAAGAGGTTAGGTAGTAAAGGTTAGGTGTGGAGTCCAGTATTTAGGACTATTGAGCCTCAAAAATCGCTCCATCTTTAGAACCCCAACATCTCGAAAACTAACATTCGGTTGGAAATGTTGGAATATTTCTAATATCTTATATCTTATCTTTTGACCCCGCCGGGAATCGAACCCAGGTCTCCCGCGTGCAAGGCGAGCGCAGTGACCACTACGCCATGGGAGCTGACTCAGCCAGCCTAGTTAGCTTAGTTGGTAGTGTGTCTGCCTTGTAAGCGCTAGGCCGCGGGTTCGATTCCCACCCGGGGCAATCCTGATGGGATAATGTTCGTTCTCGGAACAACTGGCTTTCTCCTATCCTGTCTTCCTTCTCTCTTCGATTTCGGGATGATAAGACCATAGCAGTTAAGTACAGTTCCCTCTGTCAAACCTCTTAAAAAAAAAGTTCACCATGCTAACCACTTACACCTACCAGCCTAGTTGTCTGCCATTAAGTGCTGGATTTTGGTTCTAATTCCCACCCGGGCTGATTGTTATCCTAAATTAATAAGGTTTGTTTTTGGAATGGCTGGCTTTCTCTTATCCTGTCTTCCTTCTCTCTTCATTTTTAAAAATACTAATGGGACCAATGATCCCAGGAAAATATACTTTTGGGACACACAATCCCTTACAGAGGCTCAAGACATGAAACTTTGTGAAGACATAAAACTGTGATGATTTTTTTTTTTTTTTTTTTTAAGTTCTTGGGTGTAGTCAATGGCAGTCAATGGACATCAATCCACAAGGTGAAGCTATGTAACGATGTTGTCAAGGCAGTGTGGACGGTGCAGTTGACATCTATCAATGTCAATCAATGGTTGATCAACTAAGTATGTGTGGACACACAGCTTTACACCCATATTTATGAACAAAAATTCTCTCTCTCCAGTAAATTTAGATCTTTGGAATTTATGCTTGAGCACTAAGTTTTTGTTCATAAATACAGGTGTTAATTTTATCTTGAAAACTTTATTTTAACATCTTAATGGATACCTCTGTAACTTTGTGAAGGTTCATAATGATGGAAAGAGGGAAATAACTTATAACTACACTTCACATGTAGGTAACTTTACTTTGCATTTGATTTGTTTTTAGTTCCACCATAATATTCTTAAAATTTTACAAACTGTTTGAGTTTGTAAAATTTTGACAAGATTTAGTAGCATCAGTATTCAACCTTTGCTCATGAAGTTTTAGCTTTTTTTAGGCCTATGAGGATTCTGTACAGGCCCTTTATCCGAGTGAGATCACAAGTCTAGTATGTAGCCAGCTAAGTTGGCTCCAAAGGTATTCTAGTAAGTGTTAGGTCCTTGGTTTGATTTCCACCACAGGTGATTGAGCTGGAGTTTGCCAACTCGGGATTTAGATGAAATGATGATTTACCTATCCTTAATAGCCAGGTCAACCTTGAATTGAGCTCAATCCTAAGACAATCCACAATGGTAAAACTCGACCTGAAAGTGTTTGGCCCTAGATTCAATTCCCATCCAGGGTAAACATTGACCTAAGTAAATGTGTAAGGTTTGTTCTTGGAACGGCTGACTTTCTCCTATCTTCTCTCTTGGATTTATTGACAATGAAACCTCCGTTGTTACAGTTCTCTCTGTTGAACCTGTTAAAACAAAAAGAAAAACTAATTCCAATGCAATTTTACCTTTTCCTTGGCCATTGTTCACTTCTTCCTTGTTCTCTGGGCTGTATTCTGCTTCAACTTCAGCGGTGTCACACATCCTCTATCAAGCCAGTCAATATTCTAATAACAGGACCTTGTTCTTTTGTAGCTTTGGAATGAATTCTCGACTAAACTGGGATTTCTCTTATGCTGGATCCAAAAATTTTAATAGAAATCTTTCAAAGATAAAAAAATAGCAGGTAATTATTGTTTACACGTATATTCAGATCATTTTGTACTCTTTTTGACTAGGAGAAAGACTTGACGGGAAATTTTGATATAAAGCACACTTGAAGGGTAAAACTTTCACAAAGTTCGGACGTATAAAAAAGATCACAAATAAATGAAGTACAAAGGAAAAATCCTCGAGGAAAATTCAGGAAAAATCACATAAATTCGCAAAAAAAAAACTCAAAAATTTTCTTTTCATTTCAACGAAAAATCACAACAAAATGTCCGTGAACACAAGGAGGTTGAAGGATGCAGATTTTCATAAATGAAGTGAAGCCAAAATTTCGGCCATATTGGTTTTATTGGCGCGAAAATTTGAAATCATCAGCTCTCTTTTATACGAGCAGCTTAACACGTTGATATCCGTGAATCCGTGTCAGTGTCACTCTTATAAGGGCGACATTGCACGTTGCCATTGTTCCAAGGCCTGATGACAGAAATTGCCCCCGGTCCCAATATTTAGCCCGTCCTTCCTTTATTATTACGATAGTAATAAAAAGGTATAAGGGACGGGCTATGGTATTCATGTATTCACTTCGGTGTCGTCTGTCTGTTTGTCTGTCACTCTGTCCCCATAGAAGGACTTATTTAAACCTGGTCGACCTATATCTATCAAATTAAAGGTATTTTTACCAGTAAACCAAAAAGCAAAAAAGATCGGGTATCCTATCCCGCTCCACAGCAGCTCAAATATAAGGCGAGCGAGTCGGAATACTGCCCCGCAAACCCGTGCGCCGGCACGCGACCTCAGCGTACCCCCCGTCGTGGCATACGCGGGACCGCTCAGACCCGGGACTACTTATTTTGACCTGTACGATGCCCGTGTCCGTGCACAAAGAAGCAATCAAAAGAAAAAAAAAAGAAAAAAAAAAAAAATCTAAACTATCTCTTGAAATTGATGTCTGTTGATTCCAAAATAGCAGGGGCTTTAGCTATCCTTTGGTCGCAAAGGCTCTTGCTTGGAATGTAGGGCAGGTTACTATTTTAGACGGGGCCCGGCCCTTAGTTTGGGCGCCGGAAACGGAATATTCGCGTTTGCGCAATGATTAGTTACCAATAATCCGGACCGTAAAGGCATTGATTATGATTCCCGACATTTGTAAAAGACATCAGACAATAATTTTGGACACTTTGTGTATCTGGATAGAAATCTGACCGACTCCATTGGGAGGTCCCTGAAAAATCAGAGAAACGGATTTCTATTCGAAGGATAAGGTGTAAGAATAAGAAGAGAATGACGTATGAAAAGGGTCGAAATTGTAGAACCTGAGCAGTTCTCGAAAGATAAAATAAGGGCGTCTATCTTTCAGACTTTGCGACCGAGTAGAAAGGCTGTCGCCAGTTCCCCAAGGTTCCAGCAGGATTGTTCGCAGGCTATGACGATGTGTAAGACCTTCCTCGCAGGGAGTCTCGGTAAGAGTTGAGTCGTGGACCTAGCTGCTCCTGCTGACAACGACTCGACAGGACCCTGGTGCTGTTGATACTGCGCCGCCCGACAGGTTTACCTCGCTGTGTGTCCGCCTGTAAAACGTGTGCATAGATCCACTCAAAAAGCAGGCGGGGATCCCACTAGCGAAAACCCGACTGTAAACCAAAACCGATGTTTTATACGCCTCGCTATGGGAAGCGTGAGTTGAATCATTCCCTTTTACAAAACTTAGGTATAAAAGGAAACTCTTTCTCCTTTACTCGAAGTCTTCTCCCTTTGCAGGAGTCAAAAGGTTTGCTCTTTTATTAGTGACGGACCACCTAAAGTGGGCTTGCTGAATTACTCTCTAAGATTGATTACCATGTTGAAAAAGTTACTACTTTTTTTGGAGAGAGAGAAAAGTACTAGGTTTGTCCGTCAAAAGTTTTTAGGAGGAAAAATCTATGACTTTTGAGAAAAAACCCTACTAATTTTTACAGGAAAAAATCTAATTAATTTTGTAGAAAAAACCTACTAAGTTTAAGAGAGGTAATCAAATTTAGAGAGTAATTCACAACCCACTTTAGGTGATAGTTCTTCAAGCCGGAGGGTACAACCGGTATACCCCCTCCCTCCCCATAATGAAAAATCTTTAGTTGTTTATAGTATGAGAGGAGGAAGAAAGAAGTTCTCTTTCCAAACTTTTTTTTTTTTTTTTTTTTTTTTTTTAGCACACGTAATAAGAGTAAAAAGTGCAAACAAAGTGTCCATAGGCGACCAGACTCAGACGGAGTTTTCAGTGTGCCATGCTTAACCGGGCTCAAATGGGTCGAGACTTACATTGGTTCGCTCAGGAAGCGTTGTAGATGTCGTCAATGTAGTCAGTAAGCCGAGTCATCAATCAGCCCAAACCACCTTCAAAATGGGTCGGAGACTTACCATTCGTTCGCCCGGAAGGCTTCAATTTACCTTCTTGACCGACGTGTTCATATGTCATATGTATTTGGGTGGATTTCCGCGCAGGGTGAATAGCAAGCCTTTTTAGCACGGCACACATCCACCCTTGTGAGCATATTTAATGTAAGCGCGATGTTGCCTGTAAACATAGCAAACCCCCCCTTTTTAGCACAGGGCGCACATCAACTTTGTGATAGTAAATTTATGTAACGGACTTCTGTAAGCCTTTTTTTTAAGCCTATATGAGTACTTCATGCTTGCCTGTACTTAACACACCAGACTCATTTAGGGACATAAAGTTCGTGTTTTTGCTTTTTGGCTACCCGTTGCATGTATAAAAACCTTTACAACCGTGTTATTTGTATCAAGCACATATCGAACTCGAATCTATAGGCATTCCCTATCGGGGAATGTAAACCTCTTTTTCCACTTTTCACTTAAAAGTGGCTTTTTAAACGCTAAAAAGCGTTTTTTTTTTTTTCTTGTTTTTTTTTACTTAAAAATCTATCATTTTTAAAGCATTTTTTTTTTTTTTTTTTTTTTTTAGTCGATTAAATGGAGGCTTGGCCCGGAATCTATACCCTTTATTCAACGTACTCATAAGGGTTATTTCTTAACTATCGATCTAAATTTTACTAAGAACCTTAATTAAATTTCATTATTAAACAATAAAAACCTAGAGGCCCATCCATACTGTTCACATTTTTGTCATGATTCATAAGAGAGGAGTTTCCTGAAACTACAAAATCAAAGTTTTTATCGTTTTATTACATAATATGAAAACGAAATTACAAATTAATGTAATGTGATTAATGTTATGTAATAGTAATGAATGGAAGCAGTGGGAAATACATCAATAAAAGAGGTACATCCATAAAATAGGGGGGTGTTTTTGTGTTTTAACCACTTTACACTTTTTTTCCGGTTCAAGGATAGGTTTTACAGTCGGATATTAATTCTATTCAGACGTAATGGGACAAAAAGTACAGGACGACTTTTACGACTTAAGTTATATTGGTTATGGTTGGAAGAGAGTAAAGTTAACCTAATAACAAGGTAACTAAAAAGTACAATTTAATTCTTTAAGTAAGTAAACTTTTCCTTTTTGTTACGGTTCACTTTAACTCCTCTTCCAATTCACCTACCAGAAATTTACTAGCTGTTTTACAATAGATTTTGAAAGAGTGAAACTCAAAGTAAATCCAACCAGGCGCTGTTTAAAGTCTAGTCTCGAGTAACCCCACCTCTTCTTACACTTTTTTAAGGGGGTTTGAATAAAAAAAAAAAAAAAA
>NW_007383640.1:0-2195 GCF_000475195.1 Diaphorina citri | reverse complement strand
AAAAAAAAAATAATAATAATAATAATAAATAAATAGGTAAGTAGGTACCTAAGTAAGCAAGTAAGTGTAATAATAATGTAATGACTGATCTTGGACTTCAACCTCCTGTGGCGGGAGATTAAGCCACATATTTTTGTGAAGATTTTGATTTTGTTTCCCGAATAAAATTCAGTCCATATTAAAACTTTCTCACAAAATGTTTCCTCCTCTCTATTCTTTTCAATGTCTGTTAAAGGAGATACTAACTCCTTACTCCTAATCCAAAGTTCACCATGCTAACCACTTACACCTACCAGCCTAGTTGTCTGCCTGTGCTGGATTTTGGTTCTAATTCTCACCCGGGCTGATTGTTATCCTAAATTAATAAGGTTTGTTTTTGGAATGGCTGGCTTTCTCCTATCCTGTCTTCCTTCTCTCTTCATTTTTAAAAATACTAATGGGACCAATAATCCCAGGAAAATATACTTTAGGGACACACGATTCCTTACAGAGGCTCAAGACATGAAACTTTGTGAAGACATAAAACTGCAATGATTTTTTTTTTCTTTTTTTTTGTAAAAAATTGAAAGTTCTTGAGGTGTAGTCAACGGCAGTCAATGGAAATCAATCCACAAGGTGAAGCTATGTAACGATGTTGTCAAGGCAGTGTGGACGGTGCAGTTGACATCTATCAATGTCAATCAATGGTTGATCAACTAAGTATGTGTGGACACACAGCTTTACACCCATATTTATGAACAAAAATTCTCTCTCTCCAGTAAATTTAGATCTTTGGAATTTATGCTTGAGCACTAAGTTTTTGTTCATAAATACCTACAGGTGTTAATTTTATCTTTTATCTTGAAAACTTTATTTTAACATCTCAATGGATACCTTTGTAACTTTGTGAAGGTTCATAATGATGGAAAGAGGGAAATATGTAACTTAAAACTACACTTCACATGTAGGTAACTTTACTTTGCATTTGATTTGTTTTTAGTTCCACCATAATTCTTAAAATTTTACAAACTGTTTGAGTTTGTAAAATTTTGACAAGATTTAGCAAACATGTTAACAACTTACTATTCAACCTTTGCTCATGAAGTTTTAGCTTTTTTCAGGCCTATGAGGATTCTGTACAGGCCCTTTATCCGAGTGAGATCACTGATGTGAGATCACAAGTCTAGAATGTAGCCAGCTAAGTTGGCTCCAAAGGTATTCTAGTAAGTGTTAGGTCCTTGGTTTAATTTCTACCACAGGTGATTGAGCTGGAGTTTGCCAACTCGGGATTTAGATGAAATGATGATTTACCTATACTTAATAGCCAGGTCAACCTTGAATTGAGCTCAATCCTGAGACAATCCACGGTGGTAAAACTCGACCTGAATGTGTTTGGCTCTAGATTCAATTCCCATCCAGGGTAAACATTGACCTAAATGTGTAAGGTTTGTTCTTGGAATGGCTGACTTTCTCCTTCTTCTCTCTTGGATTTATTGACAATGAAACCTCCGTTGTTACAGTTCTCTCTGTTGAACCTGTTAAAACAAAAACAAAAACTAATTCCAATGCAATTTTACCTTTTCCTTGGCCATTGTTCACTTCTTCCTTGTTCTCTGGGCTGTATTCTGCTTCAACTTCAGTTGTGTCACACATCCTCTATCAAGCCAGTCAATATTCTAATAACAGGACCTTGTTCTTTTGTAGCTTTGGAATGAATTCGACTAAACTGGGATTTCTCTTATACTGGATCCAAAATTTTAATAGAAATCTTTCAAAGGTAAAAAAATAGCAGGTAATTATTGTTTACACGTATATTCAGATCATTTTGTACTCTTTTTGACTAGGAGAAAGACTTGACGGGAAATTTTGATATAAAGCACACTTGAAGGGTAAAACTTTCACAAAGTTCGGACGTATAAAAAAGATCACAAATAAATGAAGTACAAAGGAAAAATCCTCGAGGAAAATTCAGGAAAAATCACATAAATTCGCAAAAAAAAAACTCAAAAATTTTCTTTTCATTTCAACGAAAAATCACAACAAAATGTCCGTGAACACAAGAGGGGTATTTTATTTATGTGAAATGGAAATTTTTCCTAATCCAAAATATTCCACTGTGGTCACTTTTTTTATCCCCACCACCACAGTGCTTTTTGTTCTGGATAATAAAATGCAAAGTCAGCTGATTTCTTCTTCCATTTGCTAGTTCAAATGCT
>NW_007383639.1:0-5117 GCF_000475195.1 Diaphorina citri | reverse complement strand
TCATCCATCGTTCCTTATTATTTGTCTCTTTATGTCACACTCTTTCTCCTTTCAATTTTTTTCATCTCTCTCTTGCTTTTCTATTTTGCATGTTTTTCACTCTTTCCTTCAAGTATTTTTCTCTCTCTCTCTCTCTGCGTAGTCTGTCCCTCCTCTCACATTTTTGAGCTCGAGTCTTCCATTGTGAAAACATAGATCCTCAACAAAAGATGCATACTAAAATTCTTCTCCAAACAATAATAACAACTCGAAGTGTGGTAGTCAAAGGGCCAATTTTATTTTAATTTTAAAAAATAACAATAACAACACAAGAACTAAAGTTCATTTTTAAAAAAATCCGACGTATTTCTCTCTCTCT
Organism: Diaphorina citri; assembly: GCF_000475195.1. Taxonomy (NCBI): domain Eukaryota; kingdom Metazoa; phylum Arthropoda; class Insecta; order Hemiptera; family Psyllidae; genus Diaphorina; species Diaphorina citri. The sequence continues at coordinate 4,759 of NW_007383639.1, read as the reverse complement.
TCATCCATCGTTCCTTATTATTTGTCTCTTTATGTCACACTCTTTCTCCTTTCAATTTTTTTCATCTCTCTCTTGCTTGTCTATTTTGCATGTTTTTCACTCTTTCCTTCAAGTATTTTTCTCTTTTTCTCTCTCTCTCTCTGCGTAGTCTGTACCTCCTCTCACATTTTTGAGCTCGAGTCTTCCATTGTGAAAAGATAGATCCTCAACAAAAGATGCATACTAAAATTCTTCTCCAAACAATAATAACAACAACATAACAATCTCAGAAAGAATCTAAATTCTCTAGCCAGTGACGTCAGCACACCAGTTAGTAGGGGTGTGAAAATGTCAACTGAAAGTGCATTATCTCTACTTTGGGAGTGCAGGATTAGAGAAGTGAGAATATATTGCAGAAATTAGTAAGCATATTTTAGTAAGTACTCTTTGATGAATGATCATTCAAAGAATTGAGAGATAGAGGAGAGGATCTCAGAAAGAATCTAAATTCTCTAGCCAGTGACGTCAGCACACCAGTTAGTAGGGGTGTGAAAATGTCAACTGAAAGTGCATTATCTCCACTTTGGGAGTGCAGGATTAGAGAAGTGAGACCATATATTGCAGAAATTAGTAAGCATCATATTTTAGTAAAAGTACTCTTTGATGAATGATCATTCAAAGAATTTAGAGATAGAGGAGAGGATGATTTTACTTATTTTCCTTAGCTTAGGTATTTATGAGTTACCCAATTTGTGATTTAAAAAATAATAATAATAAAATACGGGTATCCTCATCCTGCTAGGTTTTGACAATAAGATTAAGTAGTCGTTAAAATGGAATTACAAGACATTGAACTTTGAATCCGATCTGTAAATATAATACCTAGGTATGTGTAGTACTTGAAAATCTTGGGATTTTCTTATTTTAATCTTGAATCCTACCTCAATCTGGCAAATCCTATGTTGAACGTAGTTCTATGGACCTTTTTATTTTCTCAAGATTTATATTCGGCGCGGGACAGGCTTGGATAAAATATCGCTCAAACAAGGGTTTCTTTTTTATAGCTGAAGAATAATGTGGAAATATTTTACAAGTTGGAGATCAAGCTCCCTGCAATTTTACGAGTACCAAATAGGCTTTGGGCTTTGCAAGTTGCTTTAAACATTTATGTTAAGGTGCATCGAAAGAAAACCTCACGCGACTTTGCGTTGTCGCCGTCGCGTCTATCCGGTGTCGCGTCGTATTTGTGCTCGAAATAATGACGCGAATAATGAATCGTCTGGCCTCCCCTCACTTGTACCACACATCACTCTACTTCCTCCTCTTCCTATTCTTATATCTTCACACCCTCATCCAATCCCCATCCTTTATTCCCTCCTCTAATTTCTCATTCTTCCGTCCCTCCTCCTCCTCCTCCTCAGATTCCGGGTATCCTCATCCTGCTAGGTTTTGACAATAAGATTAAGTAGTCGTTAAAATGGAATTACAAGACATTGAACTTTGAATCCGATCTATAAATATAATACCTATGTGTAGAACTTAAAAATCTTGGGATTTTCGGGATTTTCTTATTTTAATCTTGAAACCTACCTCAATCTGGTAAATCCTATGTTGAACGTATCTCTAGCACAGACAGATCTTTTCTCAATCTCTTCCATGTGAGAACAAAATCCTGAGCTGGATGACTTTGACTTGAACTCTTTTTCTCTCCTCCCTTCTTAACTCTCTCGTTCCGTCCTTCCTCCTCCAAATTCTCAAACCTCCCTCTTTCAATTCCCCATTCTCCCTAGCTCTCTATATTTTCAAAATTTGTTTCCTCGGTCATTTATCAAAGATATTGTTTTATAATATTCCATCCTACACACCTAATAGAGCTGATAGGTGAAAAAAAGGAAAGATAATATCCCTGATTTATGGCGTTTAATATTTTCTCACCCCGAATGCGAGCAAAACCCCAGGATATATGCATAGCTTTTTATGGCATTGGTTTCTAAAACTTTACCCCGTCTTCGTATTGGGGAGTGTATACGCACGTAGTTGGTCGAAAGTTTCTATGTCCACTTTGGTGGTCATCTCGAAAGAGATAAATCCTATTCATAGGTACTCGTATTTTCATTGCTATCTCCGAATTTATAAGTTTCTACGCACGTAGTTGGTCGAAAGTTTCTATGTCCACTTTGGTGGTCATCTCGAAAGAGATAAATCCTATTCATACTCGTATTTTCATTGTTATCGCTGAATTTAGTTTCGAGAGTTATCTCTTGCCATGGACGAATTTATTTTGACCAAGAAATCTCCCAAGACCCATTTATTTTCAGCAGTACCTATAATGGAACAACTTGTTAACCAGTTGGTATAATGGAACAACTTGTTCTAAGCTGACAGTCTAAATAAAGCACTACTTATACTTATACCTAAACCAATCAGAGAGGGCATTTTTGTAGTTAACCCACTAAACTACTAGAGAACTAGAGTATTGATCTTATGCCTGTACTGGATTTTTGTCCTTAAGCCCTAATTCTTTCTTGAAAATGAGTAGGTATTTTTTATACACTTTTTGTCTTCCTCATCAGGTGATGATGTTTCATTCATAAATTCATATCAGTCCTGTTGTGATGAATTTAGTTTCCACTATTTGTTTGGGACACATTTTGGCAAGCACTACATGTATGTGTTTGTGTAACATACATAATAGACTGATAAAAATATGGGATATTTGGTACAGTTTTAAGCTGGATATCCACGTATTAATTGCCCTAAAAAATGCTGTCAGAGAGAGGAGAAAGGAAAATGCTAGTTTAATTATAGCAGTGATTTTCTAGTTTTATTCCCATTTCTCTGAACTCTAATGTGATCCATACAGGGTGGCTGCTAACTTTTAATCTATAGAATGGCGCAATATGGGATCGTTGGATTGATTTTTACAAACAATTTTTTTGAAATGGTTTTTCACTACTGATTCCATCTTTTTCTTAATTTCCTTGATCTTCATGAATGACGGGCATTATTGTTCTAGTCTGGTGTGTATTCATCAGTAAATGTTTTATTCGAATTAAATTGATCCCAAAAGCAAAGTAAACCAAGACCTTTGACAATGTGTACCAATTCATTTGAATGATATTTGTCGTTCCCAGATTGATATTTTACGTTAAATTTTATGACTTGGATTGGAATCAAACCACCAACCTCTAGATCCAAAGTCCACCGTGATAACAACCAGGTTACATTATAAATTGATCCCAAAAGCAAAGTAAACCAAGACCTTTGACAATGTGTACCAATTCATTTGAATGATATTTGTCGTTCCCAGATTGATACACTACGTTAAATTTTATGACTTGGATTAGAATCAAACCACCAACCTCTAGATCCAAAGTCCACCGTGATAACAACTACACAACTTGGGTAGGTTACATTGGACCATCCTGTCAGGACTTTCTCTCCCTTTCTCAGGAAAAATACTTTTCGGAAAGTATTACAGTACCCCAAACAAGGCGATGGTTATAAGGATAGGAAAATATTAGTCTGAACTCATGCAAACAATTCAAACTTGAATTTATCTCTCTGCATCTCCCAAAGGAGTAAGAACATTAAACTCGTGAGTGCCCCGTTTTCCTAATAGAGATATGAACTTTTTATACAAACATGTATGTGTAAGTGTATGTGTAACATGGACTGATAAAAATATGGGATATTTGGTACAGTTTTAAGCTGGATATCCACGTATTTACATATGTAGGTACCTAGGAGGGAAGATGTATGTCATGAAATAGTGCATTTGAAGGGTTGTGAACCTGAGGACACACAGGGACAAAAAATACCAACGAGGTAAAAGGTGTGTGTGTGTGAGAGAGAGAGAAAGAGAGGGCGAGAGAAAAGGTGAGAGATAGAGAATGCGAAAGATTGAGTGAGAAAGAGAGGGAGAGACAGAAACGGGAAAAATGTTCGGATTTTTCCTGCAGTTTTATCAAATCATTTTTTGTTCGTTCAAAGTTCGTTCATACCACGTCCAGTGTGTATTCCGCCCATTACTCTATTGTTATTCCCAGAGGGGAATTACAGGGGGAGGACAGTTGTAAATCTTTCCAGAGAATTTTTTTAGGCTCTTTTTTTTACTGACAGCACTAAATTGGTAGAAAACAAACTATGAGCATAAGAGGGGGACTTCTCAGGAAAAATACTTTTCGGAAAGTATTACAGTACCCCAAACAAGGCGATGGTTATAAGGATAGGAAAATATTAGTCTGAACTCAAGCAAACAATTCAAACTTGAATTTATCTCTCTGCATCTCCCAAAGGAGTAAGAACATTAAACTCGTGAGTCCCCCTTTTCCTAATAGAGATATGAACTTTTTATACAAACATGTATGTGTTTGTGTAACATACATAATAGACTGATAAAAATATGGGATATTTGGTACAGTTTTAAGCTGGATATCCACGTATTTACATAATATTAGTCTGAACTCAAGCAAACAATTCAAACTTGAATTTATCTCTCTGCATCTCCCAAAGGAGTAAGAACATTAAACTCGTGAGTGCCCCCTTTTCCTAATAGAGATATGAACTTTTTATACAAACATGTATGTGTATGTGTAACATACATACATAATAGACTGATAAAAATATGGGATATTTGGTACAGTTTTAAGCTGGATATCCACGTATTTACATATGTAGGTACCTACTAACTGAGAGCAGCTGTTCTATTTCTCAATATTTGGTGTAGTGGTCAAGGCGCTCGCCTGGTAAACAGGAGGGCGTGGGTTCAATCCCAGCC
>NW_007383638.1:0-5120 GCF_000475195.1 Diaphorina citri | reverse complement strand
AGCTCTCTCTCTCTCTCTCTCTTTCTATGAGGATTCTTGGCCTTCAGATAGATAGGGAGAGAGAGAGAGAGAGAGAGAGATTCGGGGGGAAATCTGCCCTTTTTCTTTTCACACCCACCTTCTGAAAACATTTAAAAATAGAATGGAATAATAGAAAGTACAGAAAAAAAAGTAAAAAGTTCAATGGATCCTCTCTTACTCCTCCTCCTTCTCTTTCTTTTCTCATCCTTCCTCTTCCTCCTCCTTCTCTTTCTTTTCTCCTCCTTCCTCTTCCTCCTCCTTCTCCTTTTCTTCCTGTTTCCACTTCAAATCCTCCTACTCTTTCTCCTTCTTCTTCTCTTCTCCTTCCGCTCCTTCTCCTCCTCCTCCTTATCCTTTTCTAATTTCCACTTCAACTCGTCTTCTCTTTCTTTTTCCCTCCTTCACCTTCTCCACTCCTCTTCTTCTCCAATTTCTCCATTTAATTTTCTTCTCTTCCACGAATTAGAAAGACACCCAGACGGAAAAGTTTGTATGCTTTTGATATGAATCATGATATCATGGGAAAATCTTTACTCTTGTTTACTTGTTATAATTGGATTTTTTTTTTTGTCTGTTTGTTAATCTGTAAATATTCTGGATACGGATGTACGGTCCTTACGTAAGGATGTTCATATGTATGTATATATTTGTCAAATTTCTTTGAAATCAAACGAACCGTTTGGTAGTTATGATTAAATAAACAGATGTACAAAAAACATAAGCAGAAGCCGAACAGGCCAATATTGAAGGGAAAATGGTTACATTAATACTCACTGTAACTGCTAAGGTGTTATCGTTCCGAAAGCGAAGAAGGAAGACATGATAGGAGAAATCCAGCCGTCCCGAGAACAAACCTTATCCGTTCGGGATAAAATCCGCCCCGGGCGGGAATCGAACCCGCAACCTAGCGGTTACAGGGGAAACGAGCTACCCTCCAAGCTAAGTAGGCTGAGTTCAAACTTAGACCTCGCTTCGTCCGCTCAATCACAGTTCATACTGGATATTTCCAAACCCTATGAATTGCATCAGCTTTGTAGCTTTTGAGCATATTTCCTTCTTTCTCTTCACTATTTCTCTTTATTGTCCCTTGTCTACAATGGAGTCTATACCTCCCGCCTCTCCCAAACACACCCACCCTCTTCCAAACATCCCTCCCTCCTCCTCTTCCTTTTCTTCTCCTCCTCCTCCTCCTCCTTTCTAATACACCCTCACCTAATCTGTAATATCTGGTATGAACCGCCTTCGTCCAAAGGCAGAAAGTTTCCCATCAACAGAATGAAAATTCTTCGCGTCTTTGCTGTATGTGGTGTGAACTCTGTATTTTGTTGTGAATTCGAACAAACATCGCAAATTTCTTGAAGAAAATTGTGCGTATTTAAATTCTATACACATTTACATGTTTTTATGAATTATTTTGTACATAATATTTAATTTTGTTTCGGGGATTTGTTGAATAGACCCTTAGGATATTTAGAAGTCAGTAACACTGTGAACAACTTTTGGTTGTTTTTTTCTTTCTGCATGTCTTGAGCAATTACTTGAACCTTAAACTGTTAAAATAAAATAGCATTCAATCAAATAAAATTTGATTTTTGTTTCTTTCTTCTTTTAGATGATTTCTTTTTAACCAAGATAGCTAATAAAAAATAGTTTTTAGCTGATTAGTTTTTGTTGTTTAGTTTTTCATTTATTCTTTTAGCATAGTGATTTTCTTTGCTCAAGTAATAGTTTTAGCTGCTTAGTGTTTTCGTCCGTCAAGAAATGACATCTCCGGTGCCATTTCGTAAAATCGAGATCAATTTTTTCAGTGAGTTCGATGGAAAATTGTTGCTAGCCGTAGGTGAGTGGTATAGTAGATTGAGTACGAATAGACTATCTTTGGACAAGCAACCACACTAGTAGATCATTGATGGCCGAGGCCACAAGTGAGCGTATTTGGATTAACTTCGGATCAAGCAATCTGATTGGGGTTGATTTCAAAAAATTCCGCCCGGGGCGGATTTTATCCTGATGGGATAATGTTCGTTCTCGGAACGGCTGGCTTTTTCCTATCCTGTCTTCCTTCTCTCTTCGATTTCGGGACGATAAGACCATAGCAATTACAGTTCCCTCTGTCAAACCTCTTTAAAAAAAAAGTCCCTGCCATACGTTACCTCAGATATTTAAAAAAAAAAGTTCTCATGATGTGAGTTTTCCAATCAATTTCAAGCTGCCTGCAAGTTCTAATTAACACGCAATGTGCAAAACGCACATAAAGTTCAAGGCGATCTTGCAGCGACTTAAAGCGTGCAGTAGGCTAAAAATTAAAAGCGTGCAAGTCATAAACTTTGATTTTTCATATAGCACCTCCTTCCTAAACCCAAGTAGAGGTAACTAATAACTAGTTAATCGTTTCGTTTCATAATTCATTCATTGAATAGATGGGCTTCGACGTGAACGTTGATGGTGGTCAAAACTGATGTGACTGAATGCGCCTCTGTCTGCTGCCATTTGTTTCAACTCCATGTGATCCATAAGTTGTGTTAGGCCGGTCATCTGCAAACCATTAGGGACTTGCTCTCCATAGCGCCATCCTAAATTTTCTATGATTTAGTACAGGAGGTACCACACCAAAAGGGAAACAAGCTTCCGAAGATGGGAAATTCCGAAAGGAAAATACTACTTGAGCTCTCCTTTTGTAAATCTCACGTTACGTCACTGTAAACTATCGATGCTTCACAATAGGTAGGGGGGGCGTGAAAAAATGAGAATATGCCCAAAGGGGGCGCCATGCAAAAAAGTTTGAGAACCACTGCTGTAAACTATGGATACTTCACAATAATTCCCAATGGAAAATATTATCCCCCATACTCTCCTATGTCTAGCCTGGCTGGTGACAAGTTATACACACACATATTGCTCCACAATATTTCCCAATGGAAAATATTATCCCCCATACTCTCCTGTGTCTAGCCTGGCTGGTGACAAGTTATATGTACACATATTGTGACATTTTGCCATGTCGAAAGTTGCTTAACACGCAAGGTTATAAGCTCGGACGTTATTTTGACATGTTTACATCAACTTAATATTAACAGACGTCTCTAGCTTTTACACCCTGGTGACGATAACATTTGTGACGAGCATTTTTTTCTGAGGGAGCTGTAGTTGCTAATGCTAAGGTCTTATCGTCCCGAGAGTGAAGAGAGAAGGAAGACAGGATAGGAGAAATCCAGCCGTTCCGAGAACAAACCTCATCTGTTAAGGATAATAACCGCCCCGGACGGGAATCGAACCGACAAGCATCCATGCTCAACATAAACATGGAAAGATTTTATAGATCACGTAAGTGAGGCGTAATTCGGCAATGATTCCGTGACATGTTTACATCAACTTAATATTAACAGACGTCTCTAGCTTTTACACCCTGGTGACGATAACATTTGTGACGAGCATTTTTTTCTAAGGGAGCTGTAGTTGCTAATGCTAAGGTCTTATCGTCCCGAGAGTGAAGAGAGAAGGAATACAGGATAGGAGAAAGCCAGCCGTTTCGAGAACAAACCTCATCTGTTAAGGATAATAACCGCCCCGGACGGGAATCGAACACGTAAGTGAGGCGTAATTTGGTAACGATTCCCGTCAGGGGCGAACTTTATCTTAAACAGACAAGGTTTGTTCTTGGAACGGCTGACTTTCTCCTATCCTGTCTTCCCTCTCTCTTCGATTCTGGGACGATGAGACCTCCATTGTTACAGTTCCCTCTATCAATCCTCTTAAAAAAAAGACGAAAAATTTAATTTCGAAAGAGAAAAATAAAACCCTAATTTTAATCAAATAAAACCCTAATTTTAATCAAATAAAACCCTAATTTTAATTTTAATAATATGTATTTTCTGTGTCCTAATGTGTATCGCGTATAATATCTCTAGTAGCGCGGTCAAACTTTCTTGACTTGGCGGGGCGGAGCGCTACCGCGCTCCTTAATTTTCTACTAGCAAATTGTACAAAGCTCTACGGTTAATACAATGAATAAATTAGGATTACATTACTTACAAAGGTGTTCACACCTTTCTTCGATTTTAAAAATAATTGTAACAATAATAGAAAATAAAACCCTAATTTTAATCAAATAAAACCCTAATTTTAATTTTAATAATATGTATTTTCTGTGTCCTAATGTGTATCGCGTATAATATCTCTAGTAGCGCGGTCAAACTTTCTTGACTTGGCGGGGCGGAGCGCTACCGCGCTCCTTAATTTTCTACTCTAATTCTAATTTATCGTCTAATTCTAAAGTATTTTCTATTCTACTGTTCTCAGGTGGTGAGGAGGAGAAGCCAAAGGGTCCACTCATTGTCTACTCATTCGTCACATCCACTAACTCCACTGAGGACAAAGTCAACTACAAGGAGCAACAGACAGTACTCAGGAAAGCACTACGAGCGCATATACCCAAGGGTCTTCTGTTGGAAACTAGAGAGAAAGGAGGTGAGGCCTTTGAATTGATAAGTGCTTGAGCGAACTGTAAAACCTCTAAAAAACGCCTCTTGAGATTTTGGGGGTCCCCTACTTTCTCCAGAATCTAATTACCACCCCAAAGTCTAATGATGAAACGTCCTTTGGGTGTTAAACATGTTTGCCACATTTCATCAATTTTGGACAAACTATTTGGGAATCATTGTGGAAAAACAGACAGACTAAATTCAAAATTGTCGAGTTAAGACACTGCCTTGTACAATAAATTGTAAGCGTTAGGTCGCGGGTTCGAGTCCCGTCCGGGGCGGAACAGATAAGGTTGTTCTCGGAACGGCTGGCTTTCTCCTATCCTTTCTTCTCTCTTCGCTTTTGGGACGATAAGATCTTAGCAGTTAGGTATAGTTATAGTTCCCTATATCAAACCTCTTAGAAAAAAGTTAAAAAAACAACCCAAATAATTTTTTCGAAGATATTTTGGGTATAATGTAAATGTAAATGCAATTTCTTTGTGTTATTATGTCACAACTTTGGTGCTCACTGCAGCACTGTAGGATTTTTCCCAATATTCAATAAGTATCTCAATAATCCTAACAACCAATGTTTACCTACCATGCTGGCACCGGTCGCTATGCGCATTTACATGT
>NW_007383637.1:7752-13240 GCF_000475195.1 Diaphorina citri | reverse complement strand
ACCTCCTTTATCAGTCTTATCCTTATCAGTGCTCCAACAATGGAAATATTCAGATGCTCAGGGATGAGAATTATCTGACAGCTTATCACAATCACAAGATAGAGCAATATGAATCAATCAAAAGAGCATGCAAAAATCCAAAGTTGCAGTGAGCATAGCATATCAGTAAGCTCACTTTACTGCACTTTTTATTTTTACTTCTCGTCAGACAGACAGGACAGGACAGCGACCAGCGACAGACTGCAGAAAATTCAAATTTCCCCGCCAAACATGCCACAGAGGAAAGCTCCGTTTACATCTGGAAGTTTTGCTAAACGCAGTCCGTATTTTAGGAAGTTTTTTCCTCTTTGGATTATAGTTTTTCTTTTTTTAAATTTCAAATTTTCAACCGATTTTTCTATTTTTACAGTTTTACTGTTTCCCCAAAAAAAATTTCCTCCAGTTTTTTTTGTTCCATCCTCGTTTCCACTTTCCAGGTAATCCAGAGTTACAGGTTCTATATAATATTAATACTATCCGTGATTCCTGTAATCTGTGCTTCTTGTTCAGTGTTCATTTATTTCGTGCGATCTATCACCTAGGAAAGCACATTATCACTGAACTAGTTCCCTTTTTTGTTCCATCCTCGTTTCCACTTTCCAGGTAATCCAGAGTTACAGGTTCTATATAATATTAATACTATCCGTGATTCCTGTTAATCAGTGCTTCTTGTCCAGTGTTCATTTATTTCGTGCGATCTATCAACTAGGACAGCACATTATCACTGAACTAGTTCCCTACTACCTATGCCCTCAAACTTCATTATTTTCTGTACCGCATATCATTAGATTCATTAGAAATTCTAGATTCATGACTTTTGGGACACCCTGTATCCATTCCAATCCACATTCCCCGACCTCCTTGAGTTGAGTTTCACCACAGAGGTATAATGAAACGTAAACACCCAAAAGTTGTAAACAAAAATGGAACATGGAACTTTGCAATTGAAATTTTTATGGGCATTGGCCTCAGGGTATTTTTTTAATGGTGGGATTTATAGCAAAATTCCCACAAAAATCTCGTCCTCAACACGCTCCCCTGTGCCAGATCCTTCACCACAGAGGTATAATGAAACGTAAACACCCAAAAGTTGTAAACAAAATGGAACATGGAAAGGAACTTTGCATTTGAAATTTTTAATTTTTTATGGGCATTGGCATTTAATTAAAGCTGAAATAATTTTGTGTTAGCTGTTAAAGCTTTGGCCATATGAATTAAATTTGGTTCAACCAAGTTTTTTTTTTTTTTTTTCATTTTATAATAAAATTTTGTCTATAAATTTGGGATTGTTCTACAAGTCTTTGCAAAGGTAGTACTTAGTACTCCTACCTATGCCCTCAAACTTCATTTCTGTACAGGTGTACAGCATATCATTAGAAATTCTAGATTCATGACTTTTGGGACACCCTGTATCCATTCCAATCCACATTTCCCGACCTCCTTGAGTTGAGTTTCACCACAGAGGTATAATGAAACGTAAACACCCAAAAGTTGTAAACAAAATGGAACATGGAACTTTGCATTTGAAATTTTTATGGGCATTGGTATTTAATTAAAGCTGAGATAATTTTGTGTTAGCTGTTAAAGCTTTAAATTTAACCATTCAATCTCCAGCAACTTCCTTTTAAATTAATGACAAACTGCTGTTCATTGTACCTACGTTCTTTCATTGTGGTTTGCATGAAAAAAATTGAAAAGTACAAGATTCAAAGTGTTTGAACTCTTCACAGTACAAAGAGTATTAAGAGTACAGCTACTGATTCAGTTTTGGCTAGAGGATCTGAGTACATGGTGATTTCTGTTTTCCAGTTCAACCTGACCAATTCACTTTGAAGCACAACTTTCTATCCTAAAAAGTTTATTGGTAAGTCCTCCCTTCATGTCAATTTTCAGTGTAATTTGCTTTCTGACTGGTAAATGAATTGCAATTTGCTGTAGACGGTATTGATTTGATTGTTAAAAAGAAAATTTCTGCTGCATGAGGTATCTATTAATTGATAAGGCCATACACTTAAGAGCAAGGTTAAGAAATGTTAACCTGTTTTGCTCTAACAAACCATTGAAGTGAGATTTGTCAGGCTCTATGGGCTGGTGTAGGAGCCATGCAGTTTGTTGTAAAACTCATCATGATTCATAGAGTTAATACTTTGGTATTAATAGTCTGATATTGTTAGTTGTAACCCATTACTTTCCAGTTCCATTCTTGGATGATTTTAACTAATTAGGAACAACAAAGCATCAAGTAAGGTTAGATAAGTACTTTGGAACGAAATTGATTAAATTCAACCTTCATTTCAGGATCAACACCAAAATGTCTCAAAAGGTGGCAGCAATTGATAGGAAAGCAAGTTTCAAAAATGCTGGCAAAAGCTTTGATGAAATGCGTCGAAAACGGTGTGAAATGAATGTAGAGCTGAGGAAGGCACACAAGGATGATCAACTATTCAAACGACGCAACATTGACCAGTTGGATGAAATTGAGGAAGAAAATGTCACTGTGATAGAACCCACTTGCATGTCCCCAATCAAGATGACGGTTCCAGAGATGATTGAAGGAATGAAGAGCTCAAACCCCAAGATGAGAATGATCGCTACAAGATCAGCTAGAAAGATGTTGAGTAAAGAAAGACATCCACCTATTGATGAGTTGATCGAAGCGGGAGTGGTGCCCATCTGTGTGGAGCTGCTAGATGATGAGAACCCCAACACTCAGTTTGAAGCTACCTGGGCTTTGACTAACATAGCATCTGGTAAGTGGAACTCTCCTAGTGACCATTTTGTTTATTTATTGGGAAAAACAAGAGGGAGGAAGGAATTCTTTCCTTCGTTCCTTTTGTTTGATTATTGGGTAGGACATGGGAACCATCTGTGTGGAGCTGCTAGATGCTGAGAACCCCAACACTCAGCTTGAAGCTACCTGGGCTTTGACTCACATAGCATCTGGTAAGTGGAACTCTCCTAGTGACCATTTTGTTTATTTATTGGGAAAAACAAGAGGGAGGAAGGAATTCTTTCCTTCGTTCCTCTTGTTTGATTATTGGGTAGGACATGAGAATAATCAAGCCCATAAAAAACTAACAATGATTGTTTGTTTTGTCTGATCCCCAGGTACTTCTGAACAGACTATGACTGTCATCAATGCAAATGCCATACCCAAGTTCCTACAACTCCTTAGTTCCCCTCATCTCAATCTTGCTGAGCAAGCCACATGGGCTCTTGGTAACATTGCTGGGGATGGAGCTAGGGCTCGAGACCTTCTGCTTGGTCTGGGCACCATGCCACAAATCCTAGCTCTGGTGCAACCTAATACACCCACTACATTCCTACGCAACATTGTATGGGCAATCTCCAATTTATGTCGGAACAAAAACCCTGCACCTGACTTTGAGAAAATCAAGATCTGTCTGCCTCTGCTGAACCAGCTCATTCACACAACAGATGTAGAAACTCTTTCTGATATCTGCTGGGCGCTGTCCTACATATCAGATGGCCACAATGATAAGATTCAAGCTGTAGTTGACACAGGTGTTGTACCTCGCCTTGTAGAACTTCTAGACTCTGAGGAAACCACAATACTAACAGCAGCACTTCGTACAGTAGGTAATATTGCTACAGGAAATGATCATCAGACAGACTGTGTTATCCAGGCAGGGGGATTACAGAAAATGAAGAAACTATTGTCTAGTTCTCGTGTCAATATTGTCAAGGAAGCTGCATGGACAATTTCCAACATTACAGCAGGGAACTCACGTCAAATTGATCACGTCATTCAAGAAGGTCTCCTACCTTACATTGTCAATATTCTAGAGAATGGGGATGCCAAAGTTCAAAAGGAAGCAGCGTGGATTATAACCAACTTTACAACAAGTGCTACCAAGGAGCAAGTCAGTATGCTTATCAATCATGGAGTCATGGTACCTTTCTGTAACTTGCTCAGTAGTTTCGATGTTAAAACTATCCAAGTCGTGCTTGAAGGTCTAGATAATTTACTCGAGATTGCTTTGCAAGTAGGAGAGCTTAACCAGATGGCCTTGTTAGTGGAGGAAAGTGGTGGTCTTGAGAAATTAGAAGCTTTGCAACATCACGAGAATGAAACTGTGTATCAAAAGTGTTATAAGATCATCAGCATGGCTTTCAATGATAGTGCAGAAAATTCCATTGAGAACGGCGACACCATTGAGTTTAATCCACAACCTGTAAATACTGTGAATGGTTTCAACTTCTAAAATATCGTTCGTCGATTTATATCATGTAAATGTATAGTTTCTTTCTTTGCCTTGGAGTTTTTCTCTTGGTTTTTAGTACTTTACTCGATTCCCGTTCCAACCCAAGTACATCATGTAAATGTATAGTTTCTTTCTTTGCCTTGGAGTTTTTCTCTTGGTTTTTAATACTTTACTCGATTCCCGTTCCAACCCAAGTACCCAATGGGGCTGTGGTCAACATTTTATCTTTCTTCTAAAATATCGTTCGTCGATTTATATCATGTAAATGTATAGTTTCTTTCTTTGCCTTGGAGTTTTTCTCTTGGTTTTTAATACTTCACTCGATTCCCGTTCCAACCCAAGTACCCAATGGGGCTGTGGTCAACATTTTATCTTCTGTTGAATTTTCTTATCCTTAACATACTACATACAATACCAAGGTTATTTGTTGTTTTTAATTTCCTCTGTCATTGTTTAATTTTTACTTTTTTTCTACGGACTTCCAAAGTCTGAAAACTTGTGTTCAACTTTTTAGTGTACATATTTTATGGGGGTTATAAAAATTATGATGGAACCTAAAAGTGTTCAATATTCATAATCGTTATTACAAAAGTATTTTTCAGACGTAGATAGTGAGAAGTTAATAAAATTTATATGAATCTAGGATTGTAAAATAACCAACCTTGGGATTATTAACTCCTGAGGAAAACAGTAGAAGTCGCTTCTTTGCCTATAAGTTTACTTTAGTTCAATTCATATACCCATTGAAAATGTGATTTATGTTAATAAAGTGCTTTTTTTAATTTTCATTTAATAAATTGAAACCGTTGTTTTATTTTCCTTGTCTTAAAGGTTTACAGAAGTTCATACCTCAGTTACGATTTGAACAGGTGTAGGATGTGGGGACGTGTTGATTGACACAAGACTGTCAAGTTAAATCTTACTTAACTTCATTCTGTTAGAAATAATAACACTAAGAACGTCATTTGGCTTGTAGCTTGTAGACAAGCAGACGGAATTTCTAATCCAAAAGCCACTTCCAAGAGAAAAAAAAAAAAAAAAATCAAAGAGTAGCAAAATAACCAAACGGAAAATTAAAAATAAAATGATATTATTTAAGGAGAATAAATACAACAGAAATGAGGTTTTTTTAAAGTACACAAAAATAATAAAATTTAATTTATAATGGTATTTTTCAATATAAATAAATTCAGTCGTAAAATAGATCAATTGATAGACAAAAA
>NW_007383637.1:0-6920 GCF_000475195.1 Diaphorina citri | reverse complement strand
AAACAAATATTTATCTTCCTATAGGTGTGTTTCATGAAGTACCTGACCCCGATTTTACTCGGAATATGAGCTTGAGTATAAAGTGTTTTTTTTTTTTTTTTTTACAACTCATAACTCATCCATATAGTAAATATTTTACCGTTTTTCAAGGAAATCGATAAGATAACTCTATGGGTGTTCTTAAGACCCTTTGGGATAACTTAGGTTATGTATGGATTGTAATCTTATGAATAAATGTACTACCGTTGAACAGAAATCATAAATCCACTTAGTCCATTGACAACAGATATTTGTTCAGGAGAAGACTTATGTTTGTAGTCATAGGGGTGACTATAAATTTAAATGGTAACATGTAAACTAAAATTGACTCTACCTAGAAGTTCGACTTTTTTTCGTTTTTAATGTTAATAATAAAGCTCACTTTACACTTGAGAAACGAACATGGAGCTCATGCGATGATTTTTTTTTTTCTTGTTTCGTCATTATCTCGTTGTTACCCGTTCAATCACGGGAATCAACCCAAAGTTTTTTCACTCTACGGACTTATTAATAGAACCTGAGAATCCCCATAGGATGAAACCTTGTGGTCACACAACGTACCCGATAGATTCATGAATGACAATGTTTTATCAACGTGATAGAGTCTCGCTTGTGAGTCTTGTAAGGTCATGGACCATGTCTACCATACATTCCTACCGTATAAGGAAGAGAACTTAAGGAGTGTCTTAAAAGAACAACTTCGCGTTGAAAACCTCTGAATTATGACGAAACAACTGAGGGACTCTGGTCATCCACCCTCTAGGGGTCAAATAACAACTGTCCTGTACTCGTAGGAGTAGTACCAGGTGTCCAAAACTAACAAAATTCTGTAAAGAGACACAAACGAGAGAACTAAAACCAGTGTATGCAACTTGTAAGATCTAGGATAAAATGGAAACTTTTCTTCCCTTATTCTTCAAATGATTGAGTCAGTATGTATTGGTATAACAAGGTTGAGACTGACTGACCCCAACTTACCCGTTTTAGAATAGAAAAATGATGTTTTTCCAAAAAAAAATTAAGATCTTCTCCTTTTTTTTTTTTTTTTTTTTTTTTTTTTTTACTAAAGTCTCTTATTAGTTAAGGTAATCTCCGTCCAATTACTTTTATGTAATACATTTATTTAAGTAATAATTTAAGTGCCGTCCATTTTCTATATATTTTATTTATTAATCTTATTATTTTACTGTTGAGAAGACTTATCACATTTATCTATGAATTTTGTGTACCATATGTAGATTTCATCTATGATTATTGTTTAATTGTTTACAAATGACAGTATTATCTTGTTATTTATGTATTAATATTTTATATTAGCTGTAGGACATTCATGCAAAGTCACTAAAAATATAAAATGACAGTTCCAAAGTTTTCTTTCCATGTTTGAGGACTCTAAATTTTATTCCAACATAATGTGACCGTCCAGTGTCAATCCATAGTGTCAATCCTGACATCAACCATGCCCATTATTATGACACACATTTTCAAGTAAATTAGAAATTGATGTAGCCAGCTATCTAATGCAATCATATTCTTGTTTTTGCAACACCATTTTTAATGATCTAGAATTCTAGGGCACCACATTTACTCCTAGTGCTTTTAGCATTTGACTCATCAAATAGGAGACCCTTGCCAAGTGATTGTGGTACCAGACTTTTTATATACTTTCTTAAAAAATAAAAATGTATTTTTATATCATAAATATGAGTGTGTTTAGTTTTCTTTCTCACTCACTCATTTTTATAGCACCCAGAGGTTTTGAAGGTAATTTTTACAAAGCTTCAAAGTTCAAACTCACCTTTTTGAAAATAATAGCAGACAAGAGCATTCACCATAGGCTTATCAACCTCCATGCAATGTTGATATGAACATGATAGTGTCATTTTCTTTGAGTTCATAAGTCAACTCTCCCTGAAAAATAAATTTCATTTTTGGTCAAGGAATTTAAAGGATCAATATCCTTGAAAATAATGGTGTTGAATGACAAGAGATGGGTGGATCATAAAATTGCTGTTGTTTGAAGTTATTTTTGTCAAGGAATTTAAAGGATCAATATCCTTGAAAATAATGGTGTTGAATGACAAGAGATGGGTGGATCATAAAA
The DNA here is from genome assembly GCF_000475195.1 of Diaphorina citri. Taxonomy (NCBI): domain Eukaryota; kingdom Metazoa; phylum Arthropoda; class Insecta; order Hemiptera; family Psyllidae; genus Diaphorina; species Diaphorina citri. The sequence continues at coordinate 4,777 of NW_007383637.1, read as the reverse complement.
TTGCTGTTGTTTGAAATTTCATGTCATTATCATTATTATTCAATGTCCAGAATTAAATTGAGTTTAAATATAAATAAAAGCACTTACATACAATTCCCAGTCAGCTTCATTGATCAACACAAGAATTCCTGGTCTCCTGGAAGAGCAAATATTTTCATGTCAATATTTTTTTGTGTGAGGTAAAACAAGGGAACAGAGAGAAGAAGAGACCAAGTAAAAAAACTATGAGCCTGGGGAGAAAAAAAAGTGGGTAATTACCTACTGAATGTGTAAAATCATTTGTTTATTCAAATTCATGTTTTGATAAAGGGTACCCAGTAGATCTCCCTACATACCTAGTCTCTTATACTTACACTGAGTCACCTTGCACAAATAATTCAGGTCTTTCTGTTAACTTGTTCAATTTGAGCCATTCAATCAGTCCTTTTATTGTCCCTGTCAAATAAGAGGAAAATAAAACTGTAGGTTTTGGAAAGCTGTCAAAGTAGGGAGTCTGCATAACAAACACAGCAGAGAAAATGGAAATACCAGTCTGATATTGGTGTGAATGTAGGGAATTTAAATCAATTTTTTCTCTTCTTTCAATTATTATTTTAATAGCTTGCATGTTACATAGTAGGTAGGTAGGTACCTAGTGATTTTTTTTTTTTTTAAGATTTAAAAAAAACTTACATGGTTTTTCTCCAGTGGGAAGGTCCAAGTCATGGTTTTTCACTTTGCCAAACAACAGAACAATTACAAAATATTCTTTTTGAAGAAGTCTAGAAAGCTTTTCTATTTAGTTTTCAATTCATCGTATTTTAGGTTTTTGATCTTGAAAATCCATTTTTTCCTTTCTTGGTTTCAAAGTTGTTGATAAGAATGTGATCTGAAAACAGAAAAGAAACACATACTTCAACTTGGTAGTGTCCACCACGTAAACACGTGTTACGTAGTACAGTTTTCAGATCTTTCCACTTTATCCTAGATTCTCTGAAATAAAAATATCTACCCCTCTCCTAATAATTTCCTATTAACTTATGTAGGAGTAGGAATTTTAATTGTGTTAAGCATATTTAAATGCTTGTCACAAACATCGTTCCCCGATTATTTCACCTAGATAAATTTTATGACATGTTACCACGTAAACACGTTTTACGTAGTACAGTTTTCAGATCTTTCTACTTTATCCTAGATTCTCTCAAATAAAAATATCTAGCCCTCTCCTAATAATTTCCTAATTTATGCTGGAAAAAGGTACTTAGGTAAATATTATGCTCTGTAGTTAACTTAGGCACATGGAAAGCCTATCATTGAAATAATGATGATGATAGACTGTCTTTTTTTATTCTTGTGATAAGAAAATTACTTTTACATTTCCAATAAAATTATCATTTCAAACGCATTTTAAGTGTAACAATGTTGTCTGAAAAGTATGCTGTGTCGTTTTGGCATTTCAAACTTTGGGCAGTCCGTCAATAAGTTTTATTGGTTGCTTCTCTCTATGATTATTTTGAGTTAAGGGTTTTCCATTCACTTGACTCAAAAGTATGAACTTACGAAATCAATTATCCTAAGAGAGATACAAGATGACAGAAGACTTGATGGAACGGAGTAAAGTTTGGAATAGTGAGAGATAAGAGAGAAGGGTGTGGGGGATAGTTTGGAGGGGGCGGCGTGTGCCTCTTAGCCTCGGAAGTCTCTGTCATCGTCTTCCCGGATGTCACCATACTCCCACATGTTGTAGCGGTTCTTGAGTACTTCAAGAGTTTTGTATCCAACATTGGTTGTGGTGTACCAGACCCAAGGAATCCAGTTGGAGGGAGGTTCTACTCTAGTAGTGGCTTTGTCTACTTGGTCTGCTTCTTCATCAGTACTGTACTCTTCCAGAGTGCCATCAGAGAAATCCAGCATGTCTGAATTTTTTGGATAATCATCTGTAGGTATTTCTAGTGTTCCAATTTGAATGACTTGTAGTCATACTGCAAAACTTGTTTTACATCTGATTGCTTTAGGTACAATGTATCCTTAGATTGAGGTTAGATTCAAAGCAACATAAAACCTCATACACAAACCCATTTTTAACATTTTCTGGGACACTACCAATATATGATGGGTGCTACAAGAAATTAACTTGAGGCTTCAAGATAGAGAACACGATTTTTGCTATAAATTTTCAGCTTTTGAATAAGGTTCCCTGAAACCTTAAGGTAGAGTAGGTAGGTACCTAGAGCGGCGGACCGATCCCCGACAATGTTCTGGTTGAGAGGATTGAGAACTGGTGTTTACAATCATTTTGGCTGGAAATATCTACCTGTGCTCGTATGTGAGAAGAAATGAAATTCACTAGAAGGACAATTATTCAATAGGTACCCGACAGACCTGACTGGTGAATCATCAAACGAAACCTTGAGGGAAACTACTGGAAGCTACAAATTTTCAGCTTTTGAATAAGGTTCCCTGAAACCTTAAGGTAGAGTAGGTAGGTACCTACCTAGAGCGGCGGACCGATCTCGTAAAAGTTAGAGAAGCTGATGCGGGTGGGCTACTAAATGGCATTTTTTTGTTATGCCATGTAATACCCTAATATAAATATTAACTTACCATTTTGAAATCCTATTTTTCGGGGCTTTTATGAAGAAATTGAAAAAACCACCTTTAACACATAGGATGGATGTGCGGGAAATTGTATGCCTTTTCTTCGTAACATTCCTGTTTGTACCCATTGAGATATGTAAGTAGATATTCTGGGCTTTTGGCTCTAATCTCAAGGGTTGTTATTTTTAATGGATCCAGTAGCCACAGCATTGTTAAAACAAGATTTAATTCAATTAGAGACACTCTAAGATATTGAAGTGAGATTTTTCAGGCTCTATGGGCTGGTGTAGGAGCCATGCAGTTTGTTGTAAAACTCATGATTCATAGAGTTAATACTTTGGTATTAATAGTCTGATATTGTTAGTTGAAACCCATTACTTTCCAGTTCCATTCTTGGATGATTTTAACTAATTAGGAACAACAAAGCATCAAGTAAGGTAAGATAAGTACTTTGGAACGAAATTAATTAAATTCAACCTTCATTTCAGGATCAACACCAAAATGTCTCAAAAGGTGGCAGCAATTGATAGGAAAGCAAGTTTCAAAAAAGCCATGCAGTTTGTTGAGAGTTAATACTTTGGTATTAATAGTCTGATATTGTTAGTTTTGTTGTAACCCATTACTTTCCAGTTCAATTCATGGATGATTTTAATTAATTAGGAACAACAAAGCATCAAGTAAGGTTAGATAAGTACTTTGGAACAAAATTAATTAAATTCAACCTTCATTTCAGGATCAACACCAAAATGTCTCAAAAGGTGGCAGCAATTGATAGGAAAGCAAGTTTCAAAATGTGCTTCTTGTCCAGTGTTCATTTATTTCGTGCGATCTATCAACTAGGAAAGCACATTATCACTGAACTAGTTCCCTTCCCTACATCCCCTTCTACCCTACCTACTACCTACGTTCTTTCATTGTGGTTTGCATGAAAAAAATTGAAAAGTACAAGATTCAAAGTGTTTGAACTCTTCACAGTACAAAGAGTACAGCTACTGATTCAGTTTTGGCTAGAGGATCTGAGTATTCTGAGTACATGGTGATTTCTGTTTTCCAGTTCAACCTGACCAATTCACTTTGAAGCACAACTTTCTACCCTAAAAAGTTTATTGGTAAGTCCTCCCTTCATGTCAATTTTCAGTGTAATTTGCTTTCTGACTGTTAAATGAAATGCAATTTGCTGTCATGGTGATTTCTGTTCAACCTGACCAATTCACTTTGAAGCACAACTTTCTATCCTAAAAAGTTCATTGGTAAGTCCTCCCTTCATGTCAATTTTCAGTGTAATTTGCTTTCTGACTGTTAAATGAAATGCAATTTGCTGTAGACGGTATTGATTTGATTGTTAAAAAGAAAATTTCTGCTGCATGAGGTATCTATTGATAAGGCCATACACTTAAGAGCAAGGTTAAGAAATGTTAACCTTCTGTTTTGCTCTAACAAACCATTGAATCACACTTTCTTTGGTGTAAATAGTAACTATAAAAATATATTATAAAATCAATATCTTATGTAATAATAAATAGTACAAACAAAATAAATAAATAAAGATCTATAAAATTATAATATTAGGTCCATAGAACTGACGGTGGTGTGTCTACTTAGGTATTCACAGACAATTTAGTTTTACCAACAACTACTTTCTCAGAACAGTCCATCTGCTCTGATTTTAAAGATTCTTTGTAATATTCAATTTCCGCATAGTATTTTGATGATGTAATGCCAAAGAAGTCAGCCAAATATTCACCAATTGAGTCACATACTTCAAGAGTTTTGTATCCAACATTGGTTGTGGTGTACCAGACCCAAGGAATCCAGTTGGAGGGAGGTTCTACTCTAGTAGTGGCTTTGTCTACTTGGTCTGCTTCTTCATCAGTACTGTACTCTTCCAGAGTGCCATCAGAGAAATGAAGAATTCTCTTGGGTTCCTTCACTTTGATCTGACAATGTTCCGGTTGAGAGGATTGAGAACTGGTGTTTACAATCATTTTGGCTGGAAATATCTACCTGTGCTCGTATGTGAGAAGAAATGAAATTCACTAGAAGGACAATTATTCAATAGGTACCCGACAGACCTGACTGGTGAATCATCAAACGAAACCTTGAGGGAAACTACTGGAAAAATTCCACAGATAAGAAAATTTGATAAAAAGACGAAGAAAATTTGAATGTACGCGCCGTTCTCTTTTCAGTTCTCTGTGGT
>NW_007383636.1:0-5126 GCF_000475195.1 Diaphorina citri | reverse complement strand
CCCCAAATTCCTTAGCTTGCTCCGAGCAAGTCCATTTTTTTTTTTTTTTTTTTAATTTTATTGTCTACTGTTTTAGACCCGTACTTCTGTAGTGTAATAGAAAGTCGTGTGGTGTATCCACCCGATTCCTGGATGATAAACTTCAGTGGATGTCGTATAATGGAGTGGATATGCGAAGGATATACAGAGGGGGCCCGTCCCGAGCCCCGGGGGGCCTGAGTTGTGGGATCAAGTGAGACACAAGGAGGAATATTGAGAATACTGAGGGGGGAATGAAGTACAAATGAATTGAAAAGTTGAGGTTTTTGCGGTGAAGAAAAAGAAGGAGGAAGATGAGAACGAAAAGAAGAAGAAGAGGAGGAGGAGGAAAAGAAGAAGAAGAGGAGGAGGAGGAGGAGGAGAAGAAGAAGAAGAAGAGGAGGAGAAGAAGAAGAGGAGGAGGAAAAGAAGAAGAGGAAGAGGAGGAGGAGGAGGAGGAGGAGGTAGAGAAGAGGAGGAGGTAGAGAAGAGAGGACAGGACGATATTATAATTATAGGTATGTATATTTGTATGTATGTGCAAGATATCCCAGTAAAATGCTAATAGAGTTTCTCCACAAGAAAATTTCCATAAACATACAAGAGTAACTCAAGTATAATAAACCTACCTACCTAGGTATGTAAAGTAGATGCAATACAAAGTAAACATAGGTATTGCCTAACTACCTATATTGTAGGTATATAAATACACATACATAGAGTACCTAGGTACCTATGTAAATTATTGTAAATACGGTACCTACGTTGATTTGCATTTTCGGACGCTCTTAGATTTCAGTTACCTACCTACAACCTACATACTTTGAAAACTAGGGAAAGATTTCAAGATTCAACTTTTGGTTTGACAGAGGGAGCTGTAACTGCTATGGTCTTATCGTCCCGAAATCGAAGAGAGAAGGAAGACAGGATAGGAAAAAGCCAGCCGTTCCGAGAACGAACATTATCCCATCAGGATAAAATCCGCCCCGGGCGGAATTTTTTGAAATCAACCCCAATCAGATTGCTTGATCCGAAGTTAATCCAAATACGCTCACTTGTGGCCTCGGCCATCAATGATCTACTAGTGTGGTTGCTTGTCCAAAGATAGTCTATTCGTACTCAATCTACAAGCATCCCCCTATTTGGGTTCTGGGGCACTCTATTCGGGTTTTGGGGCACTCTATTCGGGTTCTGGGCCGATTTCTATTTCACTTCGGGGGGGCGGCTTTTGTACTACAGGGTTGGGGTCGTTCCAGGGTTGTATTTCGGCCGAGCCGAACACGAGATAGAATAGATTGGTGACCGCCAGAATTATGAACGTGAGCCAAAACACGAGCCTCCATTCCGACATTGTACTCTGAAATGAAAATTGGAGTTAAATATAATGGAGCAACCTCCGTGGCCGAGTGGGTATCACACTAGGCTTGCACGTAGGAGGCCCGGGTTCGATTCCCGGCGGGGCCGCAGTTTTTTTTCGGCTCTGTGCTTGGCGTTCAGGGTGCACTTGGCCTCGTGAAGACAATTGAGTGGCTACTTTTATTGAGTAGCGACCAGTGGCGGCATTACAAGTCAAAGAAACGAGCGATGATAAATATGATGATTGAGTAAATAAACGACTTGTAATACTGTGATACCTACAAAGTTGTGAAAAAGCTCTCTGCTTTACCACAAAGATTCATGATTTGATTTTTTGAAATGTGCGGAAAAAACCCGCCTACCTTGTACCTAAGCGCTAAGTCGCGGATTCGACTCCCGCCTGGGGGGGGGCATAAAAAAAAAAAAAAAAAAAAAAAAAAAAATCAATGTATTTATTGATTTATTCTAATATTACGTCATTAGATAAATAAGTCGTAACTTTTGCGATCTGCAATATGCAACATAGGAAGGTTTAGAATTTAGATGGAATTCGCGTTTACATTGATGTTTTGCTGTAAGGTGTCTGGCGAAACAAGGAAAAACCCGTTAGTTTTCAAGCAAATTGAAGTAAATTCTGTTAAATAAAAAGATTAACCTTCCTAAGTGCAAGAAATGTAATTGAATAAATACATAATCAAAATAACTACCTATGTATATTGGTATAGGTACACTCGAGAGAAAAAAATGCGAGACAAATTCACAAGAACTTTTCCAAGATCCACAAAGGCAATATCTTAAAGATAACAACATCAACATGAGCTTTTAGTTGGTACCCCCCCCAAAAATGTTTAGAAATATTTTCAAGGCATTCAGAAAAGGCTGTCAGTGTAAATGGATGGAAATGCACGTGTTCCGATTTTTGTGCTCTCCAGTGTAGATAGGTACAATGAATTGCTTGTAATTCATATATTTACATTTTATCCTATATAATTGGTGATTTTATTTTTCGAATTACTAATAGACTTACCTACCTCACTTACTAATTTACACATATTCTACCGAAATAGTTAAATACCCAATCAACACCAAAGCTATATCAATGTGTCAATCACTTAAGTTGCGTGTGTGTTAGTGGTTATTGTCTAATTTCGTCATATCGATAATACTATTCTTCTTATCTGTGAGTTGGTGAACTCTAACCCTTATCTTGTGATCTGTGATCAAAGAAAAACTTCAAAAAACAGTCCTTTTCCTTTTCGTGATTTCCCTTCAATACTTTTTTTTATATTTACTATAAAACTGTTCTTATCGTTTACCTAAACCCCTGTTTTCAAAATGGGACTTTTTAATCTTAGCCGATAGTAATAACAATAACTAATACATAACCAAAAACTACTCAATACATAAAGCATATTATTAGCTAGGGCGCACATTGAGCTGCGTTACACAGTCAGGCAGCACAGCCGCGCAGTGCAGTTTAGGAAAATTGGAACTGTGTGACACAGTTTACAGCGCACATTGAAGAGCAGTCTCTCAGTACGAGGATAGCTTTCTAGGTGTTGGTACCTGTACCTACGTATTTTAAAAAAGCTTTTTTTGTGTTTAAAGATGGAAAATTCTTTTTTAAATATTATGTTGAGCTCTGAATCTGATTCAGATGACGAGTTTTTGTCCTTGTGTTCAAACATTGAACACAAGGACAAAAACACTGTTGCTTGTATCTAGTCTGTATCAGAGGTGTCGTACAGAACAGTTTTAACTTGCACTAATGCTATCAACTTCTCTTCAATGTTCTCCATTTTCAATTCACTCAAATAATAGGATTTTCAAGGGAAATGCAAAAAAATCAACTCCCAAAACAAAGAAGATCAAAATAAACTGCGCGCCTAGAAAAAAACTGCACGCAGATTCTGTGTCGCTTCCACAAGTGAGGCAGGCGAGTGACACAGGCAAGTGGCACGTGCGAGTGCACTGCGTCGTAATGTGCGCGGTAGTATTGAATCCAATGGTTTACAAAAACTGCTTTGCTGTGCTGCGTGACTGTGCTGCGTAGCTGTGTCTCAATGTGCGCCGGGCCTTAGGTTGTGTTCTCTTCTGCTCAAATACAATTTGATAGGAATCGTATAATTCCGAATAAAATTGAGAGAATGGAAACCTCTTTTTATTTATTGTGTTTTAATGGAGGTGTAATTTAATTTTTATCGAAGGATAAATACACCCGCGTATAACTAAATTAGGTAGGTAGGTAATATTGAACTACCTAAAATCCATCTGTGTAGGCTGTAGGTAGATAGATATCTTTGATGAAACTGACTGGCCGTCAATATTTGGCAAGAAATAAGTAAAGTCCATATCTGGATAATTATGTTTTCCTTGAATTGAGCAGATTGATTCTGGCATCAGGTAGCCCGTAGCCCTAGGATCACCAATCACCAAATTGGGGATCCTAATTCATCACGTTCCCTGATGATCGTGTCCTTAATCTTTGCGGTATTCGTTTTGACAATGACCTTAATGACCTTTGGAACAATTGAGGAGCTGGGTGCAAAAAGAGAAATATGGATTTTTTGCCCTTTTTGCGTAAAACGGTTTTTTTGAATAGAACGTGGTGCGCTCTATCTTCCAGCGTTTGAACTGCAGTGATAACTTTTTTTTTTCGATGAGTTACAGCGTTTTTTTGTAAACATACTTTTCAAGGATTTTGATGAGAAATTGAAAACTTTAAAGTTAAATATCTCAGTTTGATGATTTTCATTTATTGCCCTTTTTGCACCCAGCTCCTCAATTACTGTTGGATTTTGGACTATGCAGACATACAGGATGACTTTTTAAAAAGGAGCCACCTTGTATGAATATCTCGAGTACCGATTAGAATTTGGCAAAATCGATGTCGATCGATTAGTTTTAAGTTTTAACCCGGCCAATTTTTAATTTTGTCAGCTTGTTAGCTAAATCCCTTTTATATTTATGGGTGATTTCACTATAACTCTCGAACGGCTTGTTCGAATTTGATGAAATGTGACAAACATGTTCTGAGGAAATTTGCTCATTATATTTTGTTAAAATCAGATCTCGCTTCGTTCAATAAAATTATCGCAGGTTCTCATTCTCACGTTTGAAGGAAATTTAAAGGTAAACCTATGTATGTACATCAATAACAAAAATATTAACGAACAATCAAACTTCAAGTAAAGTCAACTGTACAATAGGTACTTGGTTTACCATTACTATACGGCTTAGAGTTTAGAGCTTACACACACGATTTAATATTAACTACTGCATTGACAGGGGCTCTTAAAATGTTAGTTACTGGCTATTGACTGTATCTCAGGCGAGGCTACTTAAAATAAAATTGAAAAGAAATTGATAAATATTAAATAATAAAACTTAAATTAGGTAAAAAGAAAGAAAAACTGTAAATTCCTCTAAAAATCTTCCAGCTTTGAAAAGTAGGTATGTATTTTTCATGATAAAATTCAAGTTCTTGATTTTTTTTAAGGGGCATGGCGGACCACATTTGGGGTGGCTTATGAACCACAAGTTGCGAACTCCTGATTCAATGATAACACCTAATTAGGAACCTACCGCAAGTTTCCTATACAACCTTGTAGGGGGTACAATTGCCCGTAAGGTAATAGAAATAATAGGCAATACTCTACTGAGTTCCCATCAAATAATAAACAAGCTGGGCCCGTCCCTCCGGGAATTTTTTAGCCCGTAGTTTATTCGATCATGGTTAAAGAATACCTTTG
>NW_007383635.1:13404-17600 GCF_000475195.1 Diaphorina citri | reverse complement strand
CCTACATTAAAGTCACACCGAACTTGACAAAACCCTTCTCTCTTTTTCGCTAATATCTCGGTCGCTCCACATCAGATTTCATCGGGGATCCGTCTATTAGTTAGAAAACAAAATTTCCTACCATTTTCACTATCATTTGACATATTTAGTCAGTACCGGTCCGGAGTTAGGAGCGGTTAAATTTTAGCAATATCCAATGGAGAGAAAAAAGTTCGGCCCTTATGGATTAGCGCTATGAAATTTGGTGGGCCAATAGTATGGCGGAGTGCTTAAAAATATATCAGCTGTTGGAAAAAATGACTACAAAAAATCCCTCATTTTTCGACCAAACTTGGTATCAAATCCGGGTCTTCAAAGTCCAAGGCCGCTCACAGTGTTTTGCTTTGCTTCACCTTCACCAGAGTAATACCTCTTTGATTTTCGGCCAGTCAATTTTTCACCCCGGCCTGGTATCGAACCAAGGACTTCACACTTACCTCTCCCACTGAGGTTGCTAGTAGATTGACTATTTTCTCGTGAGGTACCGCCACCACACTTTGATTATTGATCTCTATTATTCTATGGCCCACTCGTACACCCCCTCTCTCCGCTATGCCACCTCTTAGTAAACTACATATCTGTAATCAAATAATAGTTAGAATTAGTATAAATTCATTAGGCCCATCATAGGTTTGGTTTTTCAGGGGGGCACGGTTGGTCCAGTGGTAACGTGCTTGCTTGCCATGTAGAAGGTCCCAGGTTCGAATCCCACCATCGACAAAAATTTGTACTCGTTTTTCGATTGCAAATATTTCAACGGGTTACCTTCTGGTGTTCTCGTGTTGACCCAGCACCTAAATGGGAAGTATTGTGTCTCTTCTCGGTGTAGAAACGAACATCAGTAAAATAGTGTTTTCTTTCTGCTTAATTCCGATGCTATTAGTTTCCTTGAGGAATATCAGTAATTTGGTGTTATTCTTCTGCTTAATTCTGATGCTACTAAAAACAGTGTTTTCTTTCCCCTGATGCTCTCTTAATAACAAGTTCTTGGAAATCCCGGGGATTTTGTTTCCATATACCTTGTCGTGTAATTTATTGATTGCTCTTGTCTGGAGGGAAGTCATTAGTCGAATCATATAGAACATTCCTTGTGTTAATGTGTCTCGAGACTGTTGACTCAGGATTTGGCGACAGTGGTGTAGTTTGCTGTTGGTATTAGCTGCCGGAACTTCCTCAAGAGAATACAGAATACAGGTATGATTGTGACCTAAAAAAAAAATTAGGTAAAAAATTTATCCCAAAAAAAAAAAAAAAAAAAAAAAAAAAATCGATTACCCAGGTAAAAAGTTGTATCTCGAAAAAATCAATTAGGAAAAAAGTTATATCTCAAAATAAAAAATCAATTCCGTAAAAAGTTTTATCTAAGGAAAAAAAAAATCAATCTGGTAAAAGTTGTCTCTCACTTACCCCGGTATCCGCAATGAATTCTCCCACCGATATCGTAGCTCCTGCACAAACTCAAACCACACGTGAGCGAAAGACTTTGCCCCGCCCATCGAGTATAGAGCGTGCGAACTGCAGATTGCAAGTCTCCAGACTAGACCGTCCGGGGGACATGATTTGAGTCCGCTCAACCCCTCCTGGGGAAATGGATAAGAGAATAGAGGAACAATAGATAAGAAAATGGTGAAAAATACTTTCCTGATTCTAAGCGCTCTTTGGATAAGTATTTTTCGTTTGCCGTTTCTCTTGTCTTTGGCGGAGAAAGTTTTTTTTTTTTTCAAAATAAGGGAAGTGGGTTCAATTGGAAAGGAAGTCAGTTTTTCTTGTTGGCACTACTTACCTGAGTAACATCATCTTGCTTGATAATTTGACAACCTATGCTTTCCGAATACTCGTTCCTCTGAAACGAAATAAAAATAACAATAATAAATTCAGCTTATTCGAAAAATGGAAAGTCGATTTCTGTTTGGGTCTGACCAAAAGCTTGTTTTTATTTCTAGTCGCCAGCCTAGTTACTTTGGTAACGCGACTGTCTTGTAAGCGCTAGGCCGCGGGTTCGATTCCTACCCAAGGCAGATTTTATCCTGAACGAATAATGGGTCGAAAATTCGAGAGCGAGAAAATTGAGAAATCACATTGATTGAATAATGTTCGCTCTCGGAATGGCCGACTTTCTCCTATCCTGTCTTCCTTCTTCGTCGATTTCGGGACGATAAGACCTTATCAGTTACAGTTCCCTCTATCAAACCTCTTGCATTTATAATGAAACTCCTTGTTTCACCGTAACTTTTGATCAGTTTGCCCGCTTTAAATAAAATTTAGCAGACATGTTTACTTGATTACATTGTTTACCATACAGAGGATTTGTAAATGCAATTTCTTTGTGTTATGTCACAACTTTGGTGCTCACTGCAGCATTGTAGGATTCAATACATATCTCAATAATCCTAACAACCAATGTTTACCTACCATGCTGGCACCGGTCGCTATGCGCATTTACATGTCATAGCTACTCATTTTCCTCACGAGGCTGAGTGGGCCCCGCAACAGCCAGTCACGGGATCAATCATTTGCATGATACAAATTTCTTGACCCCGCCGGGAATCGAACCCGGGTCTCCCGCGTGCAAGGCGAGTGCAGTGACCACTACGCCATGGGAGCTGAGAGAAAACAAATAATACAATTTAGACAAGACGGTCATGGTTCAAGATAATGAACTGACATTCAGGAATCAGGACTTAACATTCTTCTTCTTCGTCGCCTTTTCCCGTGTTCAGACGGGGTCGACGTTTTTCGTCAGCCCTCAATCAGCCCTGGGGTGATCGCTTTTGGGCTGACTTTTAGTTTTGGCTGCAAAATTTACGCGCGGATGTCTTTCGCGCTCAACATTTGCTATTTCTAGAGCAAGGGAAATTTCAGACTGGTATAATCCTTGTTTAAAGTCCCTCAACCAGACTAAGCTGGTCTACTCCCTGTTTAAAGTCCCCCGGCCAGACTACGTAGATATGAGTTTGAAAAGTGCCATCTAAAGAGAATTATCCCTGAAGGGGTTTTAGCTAAAAAGCACTAACCTCTTTCTGTAACTCTTTCTTCGCGAACATCTGCAGCTCATCGCCAAATATCTCCTGTGAGTTGAGAACCTCCTGGTAGTCCATCTCCTTCACAAAGCTATGATCTTCTATACCATTGGCTTTGAGGAACTCCATGTAGGCTACTTGGAATGCTTGACCTATGGATTGAGCAATGAACTGAGCCTGTCAATCAATACGAGAACCAAATTCATTAGACCAGCCTAGTTAGCTTAGTTGGTAGTGCGTCTGCCTTGTAAGCGCTAGGCCGCGGGTTCGATTCCCGCCCGGGGCGGATTTTATCCTGATGGGATAATGTTCGTTCTCGGAACGGCTGGCTTTCTCCTATCCTGTCTTCCTTCTCTCCTCGATTTCGGGACGATAAGACCATAGCAGTTAAAGTTCCCTCTGTCAAACCTCTTAAAAAAAAAAAAAAAAAAAAAAAAAAAAAAAAAAAAAAAAAAAAACAAAAAAACGGTTCCTAGTTTGCTTGCTGTTTCTCTGGCTTGTTTCTGAGGACAAACCTTATCGCGCGCCCCTATCGCTTCACAAGGAAGGCCGCGCCTATTCTCCCAAGCTCACACGTCTCTATTGATAAAAAGAAAAAGAAGAAGAAGAAAAAAAAGAAACAGGTTTTCTTAACGTCAGCAAAGCTTACCAATTATGTACATTAACGCATATCAACTGGTCAAGCATAGGTGAAGTAAGTATTGCCATCCGCATCTCTGTAGTCCGAGTGGTTCAAGGAGCGCACTGACTCTTAACCGGGGTGCTGGGTTCGAATGCCGAACAGGGACGGACATTTTCTGATCAAACTTTTTCTATTCTTGAATAGAGGCATGGATTAAAAGCAGGTGTGCCTCGAAGTAATGGTAACAAATTGGATCAGAGGAAGTGGTGAACATAGGGTCAATCAACACTTTATATTTTGGTTCAGTTTGTCTTGTTTTCTTACCTCGTCGCTCTCAAACACCATGGCATATCATTTCTTGGGTGTGGCCGCGAGATCTTGGGACGGTTCATCCGCTTCTGTGAATACAAATTCGTTCTCCTGGCCATCAAAAAACTAAAGATCTCCTCATGTCAGCTATGTATGAGATCGGTTCTTAGAGGCATGTTTCCAGTCATGATTTTCCTGAGAATGAG
>NW_007383635.1:1067-8939 GCF_000475195.1 Diaphorina citri | reverse complement strand
ATATAAAATGGAAACTTATTTTGTTTAAAAAAAGAAAAAAAGATCAATCAAGTTAAGTTAAGCAACGCCTGGCTCGTGGCTTAGTATCCGTACAGGGTTGATACTATCTGGCCGAATCACGAGTAGGCTGTATGAGGTTAACATGAGTATGGATGGGGTGCTTGTCGACGAGTGGCGGGGGGGGGGGGGGTTAAAATCCCCGGTCACTGAACACCTTAGCAGTTATTACAATGGATGTTGAACTTGTTTTTTCCACGCGCAAGAATAATAAGCTAAAGCCGTAACATGAGAGTCCGAGGCCTACATTAAAGCTCACACCGAACTGACCAAAACCCTTCTCTCTTTTTCGCTAATATCTCGGTTCGCTCCACCATCAGATTTCATCGGGGATCCGTCTATTAGTTAGAAAACAAAATTCCTACCATTTTCACACATTGTTTGACATATTTACGTCAGTACGGTCCGGGGAGTTAGGAGCGGTTAATTTTACCAATATCCATGGAGAGTAAAAAAAGTTCGGGCCCTTATGGGACTTAGGCGCATATGAAATTTGGTGGCCCAATAGTATGGCGGGTCTTGAGTGCTTAAAGAATATATGCAGCTGTTTGAAAAAATGACTGACGAAAAAATCCCTCATTTTTCGATCCAAAACTTGGGTATCAAATCGGGGTCTTCAATAGTCCAAGGGCCGCTTTCCACAGTTTTTTGCTTTCTTCACCTTCACCAGGAGAGTGAATACCTCTTGTGTATTTTCGGGCGAGTCAAGTTTTTCCACTCCTCGGCCTGGTATCGAACCCAAGGACTTCACAGCTTACCTCTCCAACTGAGGTTGCTTAGTAGATTGACTATTTTCTCGGTGAGGTGACCGCCACCCACACTTTGATTATTGATCTCTATGATTCTATGCCCCGTCGTACACCCCCTCTCCTCCGCTATGGCGACCTCGTTAGTTAAACTACATATCTGTAGATCAGAATAATAGTTAGAATCTAGTAAAATTCAGTTTAGCCCATCATAGGTTTGGTTTTTCAGGGTGGCACGGTTGGCGTCCAGTGCGGTAACCGTGCGTTGGTTGCCATGTAGAAGGTCCCAGGTTGCGAGATCCCCACCATCGACAAAAAGTTTGTACTCGTTTTTCGATTGGCAAATATTTCATACGGTTACCTTCTGGTCGGTTCTCTGTTGACCCACACCTAAATGGGAAGTTATTGTGTTCGTGCTTCTCGCCCATCTGGATGAGAGGTCGCAGTACTACGGGAGATGGGCAATGCTATGACACAGGGCCGCACAATGCGTTCTAACATGTAGCAGTTGGCTCCATTGGCGACGAAATAAAAACGGCGGTTTGGAACGACGTCATCTTTTTTTGTTTTTTTTTAAAAAAAAAGCGCTTACTACGTTTCCAATGTACAACAGAGCCTATCGTTCAAGGACATGCATCACATGTCCAATCAGAAGAAGTTTTCGAAGCCACGTTATCCTGATTGTGCAACCAAGGCAGGTTACAGTACAGAAAATTCGTGGTTTGAATATTTGTTTGTGAAAACAATATGCATGTCATGACCTGTTACCACTCCATTTGTCACACTAAACTCCTAATTGATATCTTGGTATCAGGTCGCTAAGTTTGTAATTTCTACAACCTGGGCACAGGAGCCAACCGTAAGTTTTACAACGTGTGTGGTGTGTGTGGTGGGAATTTGAAACCAGACAGCAATGGGAAAAAACAAGTTGTTAGACGGAGTTAGATGTGACAATCCAAGGGAGATCGTCTAAAACCCTAAAGCTGTTTGGCGTGGTCTACACATAATCAACGTGCGTGCGGATTGATGTCGAGCTGAAACCCGGTCCACACTGCCCGACGGAGCATAGATTGATAGATGCACGTGATCGACCGCTGTCGACTATCATTGGGCTCAGATACAAGCAATAGAGGAGTTTGCAATTGGGAATATTTTAATAATCAAAGGTCGATTCCTAGCGAAAAAAGTTTGAAAAATCTAAATCTGATGGCCTCGAAACTCGGAAAAAGTAACTTTGAAAGGTCGGAAATTTCCACTTTTAAGTTGCCCTCCTAATGGAAAAAGGGTCGAAGAGTTGTGACGTCAGATTTTCACGTCAAAATACGCAGAAACGCTTTGCACACAAACAAACGAAAGCGGGAGTCAGATGAATATATGACGTCATCGCCTTACGTGAGCGGTATGCCGTGACGTCAAAGTTTTACGATTTACCGGTTATTTTTTTAAATCGATTATATCTCGGTATCTAGAAATCGTAGAAGAAAAAAGGAAAAATTCCGGTTGGTCCTTCATTTTTCGTTGGTGTTCCTGTTCTATGACCTTTGAAACATCACCCAAGTAAGCGCAACCGATCTATTCTTAGATTAAAAGCGAGGGATTTAACCTCAATACAAATCCTAGTATACCTTAACACAGAGGTGATGATTTACCTTAATATAAGTCTGACATGTAGACAGAGGTAGACCCACTAGTGAGACTCCATTCACAGCTATTATCTGATCTCCTATGTTCAGTTGACCGCAGCGTGCTGCAGCTCCAGCAGGGGCGAGATTAGCAATGACGACAGTAGGGAGCATCGAACCCCAGCCTGACTCTACTATCACCACGCCCAGGATTTCACCCTTTGCCTTAGGAACTACCACCTGGAAGGGAGAGAAAGAAACAAATAATACAATTTTTTTTTTATTTGGATGTTTAAACGCATTAATTTTATGCAATTACATAAACATTTACATAGGTAGGTAGTAAAAATAATAAGAGAAAAAAAAAAGAAGAAAAAATGTTGTAAGATAGATAACAGAATTTTACAATGAAGTTACAATTAAGTAAGTTAGGCTATGCTAGGCCTACCTGGTCCCCTGTGAATTTAAACAAGACGGTCATGGTTCAAGATAATGGACTGACATTCAGGAATCAGGACTTAACATTCTTCTTCTTCGTCGCCTTTTCCCGTGTTCAGACGGGGTCGACGTTTTTCGTCAGGCCTCAATCAGCCCTGGGGTGATCGCTTTTGGGCTGACATTTGGTTTTGGCTGCAAAATTTACGCGCGGATGTCTTTCGCGCTCAACCTTTGCTATTTCTAGAGCAAGGGAAATTTCAGACTGGTATACTCCTTGTTTAAAGTCCCTCAACCAGACTAAGCTGGTCTACTCCCTGTTTAAAGTCCCCCGGCCAGACTACGTAGATATGAGTTTGAAAAGTGCAATCTAAAGAGAATTATCCCTAAAGGGGTTTTAGCTAAAAAGCACTAACTTCCATTTAAAGAGAATTATCCCTAAAGGGGTTTTAGCTGAAAAGCACTAACCTCTTTCTGTAGCTCTTTCTTCGCGAACATCTGTAGCTCATCGCCAAATATCTCCTGTGAGTTGAGAACCTCCTGGTAGTCCATCTCCTTCACGAAGCTATGATCTTCTATACCGTTGGCTTTGAGAAACTCCATGTAGGCTACTTGGAATGCTTGACCTATTGATTGAGCAATGAACTGAGCCTGTCAATCAATAAATAAATAAATAAAATAGCCTTTATTGATGTTTTATGTATAAATATAAATAAGAATTTAGCAAGGGAAAAAATATTCAAACATCATTCAGTATATTAATAGCAAACAATACCTACAAAACAGTTCATCAAACTCTAACTACCTACACTTTCATAAATAGGAAACAATGATTCTATAGTTCATCCCTATAGAACATTGGTAAATGATTAGGGAGTTGTCAATCAATACGAGAACCAAATTCATTAGAACCAAAACACTTTGCAATTTGGACTTTAGAAGGTTCCTAGTTTGCTTGTGTTCTCTGAGTGTTCTGAGGACAGACCTTATCCGCGACCTATCGCTTACAAGGAAGGCGCGCTATTCTCCAAGCTCACTAGTCTCTATGATAAAAAGAAAAATAAGAAGAAGAAGAAGACGACCTGTTATTATTTTTTATTGATGCAAATAAATTACAAATTACAAGAAGAAGAAGAAGAAGAAGAAGAAGAAGAAGAAGAAGAGAGAGAGAGAAAAAAAAAAACAGGTTTTCTTTAACGTCAGCAAAGTTACCAATTATGTACATACATTAACGCATAACATAGGTGTCGGGTCAACATAGGTGAAGTATTTGGCCATCCCATCTCTATAGCCGAGTGGTCAAGAGCACTGATTCTTAACCCGGGGGTGCTGGGTTCGAATGCCCAACAGGACGGAAATTTTCTGACCAAACTTTTCTATTCTTGAATAGGCATGGATGTAAAAGAGTGTGCCTCGAAGTATTGTAAAAGTGGATCAGAGGAAGTGGTAACATAGGGTCAACATGGATGCAGTATTTGGTTCAGTTTGGTGTTTGGTCTTACCTCGTCGCTCTCAAACACATGGCATATCATCTTGGGTGTCCGCGAGATCTTGGGAGGTTCATCCGCTTCTTGTGATACAAATCGTCTCCTGGCCATCAAAACTACAAGATCTCCTATGTCAGCTATGTATGAGATCGTTCTTAGAGCATGGTCCATCATGATTTCCTGAGAATGAGAAGAGAGTAATGAGAAAATGAGAATATCGGTAGCTCCATGTCATTATAAATCGAAAAAAATATAAATTTTAATGGTACCAACATATTTTTCATATCTATTCAACTCGGAATTTAGAAGAGGGAAGTCGTGTTTTGTTCAGACCAGCTTTTTTATTGTGTGGCGCTCACAACAACACTCAACACAAATATAATCTTACATAGAAAACGCAGGTTCTCGTTTCTCCACAATTTCCATCTCTGAAGTTTAAATAACACTTCCAAACTCTTGGCCAGCACCTGAGAGCTATGTCTAACTGATGAGTTCTAATAAGAACGAAACGCGTCTTAGGCTGCTCACAGGTGTTACCGTCAGACAGACCCAAGTCGGCCATACCATGGTGTGTGGCGGTAAAAGCTTCAGACCTAGATGTGTCAGACAATCTGAGCGTGAGTGGCGAGTATAAGGGTCCTTATAGGTTTGGAAACATACCTTTAGGTCTGTGTTGAGGACCATGATCTTCTCTGTTGATATGAATAGGTCTACTTCTGTGCTAGGCTGAGTTTCTCCCTCGGGGGCCTACAAACGAGAATAATAGAAAATAGAACGATTAGATTATTAGAACAATTATTAGCAAATTCTGACTAGATATTAAAAAAAAAGCTGAATTCCGAACAGATTTACGGATTTTAAAAACGTGTGAGATGGGTGGTTCACATTTACGAATGACCCACGAATCCCACAATACAAACACGAAAAGAGAAGTTTTGCTTTTAAAAAGTAGTTCACTTACCAAAGCCTTTTTTAAGAGCCAAAAGCAGCAGGAAAAGAAAAAGCAAAGAGATCGTATTAGTTAAAACAAAACATTACAAAGCTCTACGAGGAAGCGGAAAATATGCAACAACAAATTATTATGTCATTGTAAGAAAATATGCAATTTGTTAATAGGTAATTAGAAAATATGCAGTGGAGGTGAACCATCAACCATTAACATAACTCAAGGCCGAACTTTCTTTTTACTCTTGTAGGCCAACAATGACTGCTACTCCATTGAAGTAGCTACTTGTTGTCCTCACGAGGCTCAGTGCCACTTTTTGTATTCAAGAACAGAGCCGAAAAAACAAACTGTGCAGGAACCCTACCATTGAACCATACCCCTCCGGTTTTAAAACCCCGTGTTATATCCACTCACCCACCAAGGTTGTCTCCTAAGAGCCCATTCCCAACTGTCGTCAGTTTCATCCGATTTTTTTCCGAATGTCTTGTAGGTAGGCAATGTAATTTAAATGAAAAGTGTTCCCACTTCCCACTACACACGACACGATTTATTTCCTAACGACAAGTGGGAAAGGGCTCTTGGAAGAAAAGCAATCCTTGGGGATGATTCCCACATTGGGTTGATAAAATACTCGTATTATAGACCTTGATTTTAAGCACCGCCTCCTCGACCATGACCTTCTTAACTCGTCGCTTGCAACACTTGGGATCGTCTTCATCCACTTGCACCGAGCCGAGAAATTTCAATCGGAACAGGGTCCCAGGGCCGAGCCCTGTGTCAACCACAGGGTCCTCAGGCAAGGCTTGGGTGCACCCCACATGGTGACTATCCACCTGGCAACACAGACACACAAAACACACACACAATGTTGCGACTCCAACACCCCGCCATATTCTGGTTCTCTACCAAGTCAACTAATTTGGATACTATAGGAGTCAAATCTGTCAAATGCTTTATGAGAATCAATCTATGTCAATCTCCTCTACCTGTGACAGTTCTACATTTGGCAACACAGACACACAAAACACACACACAATGTTGCGACTCCAACACCCCGCCATATTCTGGTTCTCTACCAAGTCAACTAATTTGGATACTATAGGAGTCAAATCTGTCAAATGCTTTATGAGAATCAATCTATGTCAATCTCCTCTACCTGTGACAGTTCTACATTGGTCGACATGTAGGTCTTTTTGTGACACAAGTAAACTTTATCTACGAGTTTTGTGACAAGAGTGCTTTGTTTAGGGTTAGTGAGAGAAAATAAATTTACTTCCTACATAATCAGCAAAGGTGTAGTGTGTTTTAGATATGTAATGTAAACCATCTGAAGTTCTACATTGGTCGACATGTAGGTCTTTTTGTGACACAAGTAAACTTTATCTACGAGTTTTGTGACAAGAGTGCTTTGTTTAGGGTTCGTGAGAGAAAATAAATTTACTTCCTACATAATCAGCAAAGGTGTAGTGTGTTTTAGATATGTAATGTAAACCATCTGACGTGACAAGAGTGCTTTGTTTAGGGTTCGTGAGAGAAAATAAATTTACTTCCTACATAATCAGCAAAGGTGTAGTGTGTTTTAGATATGAGATATGTAATGTAAACCATTTGAAAGGTAAGATTAGTCAATTTTCGCATTTTCAGATGGTTCAATTTATTTTGAAAAGTGTCTGTAATGTGAAGAGCCTAATATAGTTTCTGATAGTTCTCAGAATATGGTGGAAATGTGGACGTGAGTCTAATTTTTTTTCGGGCACAAATCTTGATTACAAAATTTCAAGTCAACCACCCATGCCAAAATATCTTCCCACTTTGACCTTGGAAGTGAACACAATTATGGATTTTCTTACAAAAGCTTTCAAAACCAAGATTTGTACCAGAAGAAAGTTGTCTTGAAAAGTTTGTACAAGCTGAAATGAGTGGTAGTAATCTAACAGGTAAACAAACAACAAAAAGATGTGTCGGTGCAATAAACTCTCTAATTGTGGAACAGAAAAATGGTGCTCTTATTTTTCTCCTTAATGTCATTCAGTAGAGGAGATTGGACATTTCAAAACAAAATGTGAAGTTCAAAGTGCAAGCAAAAACCAAACTGTGCTGAAATAGTGATGAAAATTGAAGTCATTCTTAATAACCATTATCATATTACTGAATGAAGTATATTGAAGCATCATAGAAAAGGTATGTGCCTAAATTAAGACGCCTCACAAGTTGTGAGTCACAAAATCTCTGATTTATGTGTGTAATTGGATGATTGGAAACAAGTGTATTTACAGTCCCTAGAGTACCTGAAACTTTTTTTTCTTCTTTTCTTTAGATATTATGTAAAGAGTTCTTTCTATATTCACAACATTACTCTATGAGAGCACATAAAAATAGGTGTGTCTAGTCTACATACGTACAATTTCACTCTATAACATGTAAAGATTTCCATTTACAAATCAATGACAACATATAACATACTCGATATTGTGAGCAGCACGTTTTTATGTTAAATAAACATATACAGGCTATGTAAAAAAAAAAAAAAAAAAAAAAAAAAAAAAAAAAAAAAAAACAAAAAAAAAATTTTTATTTTA
>NW_007383635.1:0-969 GCF_000475195.1 Diaphorina citri | reverse complement strand
CAACCGCCAGTGTATGGCGACCCTCCTACCTCTCAACCGTCAGTCTATGGCGACCCTCCTACCTCCCAACCGCCAGTGTATGGCGACCCTCCTACCTCTCAACCGTCAGTCTATGGCGACCCTCCTACCTCCCAACCGCCAGTGTATGGCGACCCTCCTACCTCTCAACCGTCAGTCTATGGCGACCCTCCTACCTCTCAACCGCCAGTGTATGGCGACCCTCCTACCTCTCAACCGTCAGTTTATGGCGACCCTCCTACCTCTCAACCGCCAGTGTATGGCGATCCTCCTACCTCTCAACCGTCAGTTTTGGCGACCCTCCTACCTCTCAACCGCCAGTCTATGGCGGCTCTCCTACCTCTCAACCGTCTGTTTATGGCGTCTCTCCTACCCTACCAGCACCAGTTTATGGTGGTCCTCTTACCTCTCAACCACCTGTTATTGGTAGAACTCTCACTTACCCATTGCCTGTTTACGGTAATTCTCCCACTCCTCAATCCACTCTTGTATATGGCGGTTATTCCACTTCTCAAGTACCTGTCTATTGTATGAGCAATACTCCTTCCTCTCAACAGCATGTTTATGCCAGACTCCCTACTCCTCAGCCTATACCAGTTTATGCTGAACCTTTTATACATTTTACAGATCTTACTATCGCCAAATTCAAAACTACGAATATTCCACCCTGGACTGTTTGTTCGATTGATCTTCAACAAACGAACTCTCTGTCCAAATTTACAAAGAAATGTACCTCTGCGATTGAATCCCCCTGCTCCATACAAATCTAATGGCGGCCCTCCTACTACTCAACCGCATCCTGTCTGTAGCGGTCCTTCTAAAGTTCATCAACCTGTGTTGGTAAATCCTCTTACTCCGTCGGTGTCTATTGGTGGCCCTCCCAGAACACAATCTGATCCTGTCAGTAGCCACCCTTCTAGTTCTCCTACTCCTCAAATTATTCTTGAGAAG
>NW_007383634.1:19088-34970 GCF_000475195.1 Diaphorina citri | reverse complement strand
AGGGTTAACATGCTTAAGGTCTCATGTCAGGAAGCAATTCGTTTACATCTGGGCAGAAAAAAATAAGGAATGTTGCGAGTTTTACGAAAAAAAATGTCGTGGGTAAAGTTTTATTGTCATCGTTTTGGAATGAATCGACAAATGTACATAAATGAACGAACGAACCAAGTTTTAAGTTTTTAAACCTGCAAAGGCCAGCCCAGCCTAGTTATCTTGGTTGGTAGCGCGTCTGCTTTGTAAGCGCTAGGTCGCGGGTTCGATTCCTGCCTGGGGCAGATTTTATCCTGAACGGATAGTGTTCGTCCTCGCAACGGCCAGCTTTCTCCTATCCTGTCTTCCTTCTCTCTTAACTGTCGGGACGATAAGACCTAAGCATAAGCAGTTACAGTTCCCTCTAATATTAAACCTCTAAAAAAATGACAGGGCGATGAAGAGAGATCGAAAAAGGGAAAGAGAGAAACAGACAAACTGATGAAGGACATAGGGAAGAAGGGAGAGAGTCTTTTTACCAGAGAGAGAAAGAGAGAGAGAGAGAGAGAGAGAGAGAGAGAGAGAGAGAGAGAGAGACTTTATAGTCACGCAATTTATTCTAAATCTGATGAGAGGGAGAGAGAGAGAAAACAGCAAAAGTAGAATGTAATACAGTAAATACAGTATACCAGTACATAGGTAGGAGCTAGAAGTGAAACTATTATTTATAGGTAAGATGATGCTTTTTAAATGCATCGGTTGCTAAAAAGAGTTCTAATGGTAACTAAAAAAATAATAGAAAGTAAAAAAAAAAATAAAAAAAAAAAACACATCATTTCGAGTTAGCGCTCTTTAGAACCAGCAGTGCGATAGCAATAAGAACGAGCTAGAAGTGAAACTATTATTTATAGGTAAGATGATGCTTTTTAAATGCATCGGTTGCTAAAAAGAGTTCTAATGGTAACTAAAAAATAATAGAAAGTAAAAAAAAAAACACATCATTTCGAGTTAGCGCTCTTTAGAACCAGCAGTGCGATAGCAATAAGAACACCACAGAAACACAGAATTGAAATGTTGAATAGGTTTTTTAATGAAACATAAAAATGCCACAAGGAGTTTCGCCTTTCAATAAAGAGATAATTTTTCCGATCCCATAACCATAACGATATAACAAATTATCGTTTCTGCACATGCGCAGAAGCTCAGCATTTGATTATAAAAGAGTTTTTTGCGACCAAAATTAGCGTCCCGTTAACTCTTGAACGGTATTTGACGAAAACTTGTTTCTACACATGCGCAGAAAAGAGTTTTCGTCAAATAACGTTAAAGAATTCAATTAACGTGACGCTAATTTTGGTTGCAAAAACTCCCTAATAGTCATTTTTATGGAGATATAATCGGCAAGTGTAAAGCTTCCACTGGAAATAAATCTTGCGCAAAGGGACTTGCTGTGAAAGTCTCTTGCGTTAGTTAACGTGCGCAATATTTATTACCAGTGGACACTTTAGCTTTAGAATCTCTTGGATGTTGCCTAGTGCTGATACCAAAAAAAAAATTCAAAGTATAAACTTTCTGAATAGGTAGAGAGAAACAATGAATGGAATTTATTGAAGGACTGTCCAAAGTTTGGGTTACCAAAATGACACAACATACTTCTCGGACAAATTGTTACAGTTAAAATGAGAGAATGATTTTGAACTAAAGCAAGATCATGAATTAAAGGTCAATATTAAAGTTGAATTTCGTCCGATTTTATGGTAGTAATTAAATGATTCCAGATATTTTTTTCCTTTGCCCATTTTGGGACTAATTTTAATTTTTCTTTCTGTCAATTTGCATTGGAGTTCACAAACGTTTGGTATCAACACACTAGCATGGAAAAGAGAATGGAAAGGGGAAGAGATTCTGTCAAGTCGACGGAAATTTGGATTGAACTCAGACGGTTGAATGTCTGTCTCTTTACACCTTAAATTCTTCGATTTTTTTTTCTCTCAAAGAATTTAAACTTTCGATAAATTCAACTTGGTTCTCTTGAAAAAAGTCTCTTTCGAGTTTTCGACTCATTTCTCTTGGAATCAAGAAAAATAAGCAATCGGAAAGAACTTTATTTCCCCCACCATCTCCTTCTTGCGTCGACATGAACAAAATTTTCATGGAAAATAAAAAATAAAAGGAAAATCAAGAAAGAAAAAAAGTAAACGAACGACATCGATTGCAAATTACACTTAAATCAAAGGTTTTAGGTTAATTTTAATTCTTAAACTGAGACACACTTAATGAGAGATTTTTAATGTGTTTTATTTAAAGAGGAGGTTAACAATTTGGAGTCCTATTCCTCTAATGAGAGATTAAAAATGAAAATGGATGAGAAATATACAGGGTACAGGGTGCGAGCGTTTCAGATTCACTAGGGTCCAACATGCGAGTGGTTCAAGTGTTTCACGGATGGGAAATATGAAAAAAAAAAGAGCAAACCGTGTTTTTATTTTCTTCAAAACATCGAGTTTTTTTTCGCAAGATAATGCCATAATAAAATACAATAATTCCATACAGAAACAATTGAAAATTGAAAGGTATTGTTTAAGCAAAATTTACAAATGTCTACTTCCACTTTGCGATGAAGCTATTTTTATGTCGCCCTGGGAATTACGAGTCCAAATACTTGCAAAATTTTGAAAGCTACCTCAAAAATATCGCTGCCACTCCCTGTATCAATTCATTCGCACTTGGAACCACCCTGTCCATAAAAAAATTCTAAACTAAGTTTATTTATGGCTGAATATATAAATTTGATTTTTTTTTTTTTTTTTCAAAGTAGAGAAAAAACAGAAAAACAGAGCAGCAAAAACCTATATCGGTTTCAAAAACTTTCATACAATAATAGTTAGGTTAGTAGTGGAATCATTAGCGAGTTTTTGCAACCAAAATTAGCGTCCCGTTAACTGAACTCTTGGACGTTATTTGATGAAAACTCGTTTCTGCTGAAACTAAGCAAGTGAATAGTTGATCCCATATGATTTTTCACGCGGAATCGAATGGTGAAACTTTTAGAACTGTCCGACTTAATGTAATAGAAAGTCGTGTGATGTTCACACCAGATTTTTTATCTTCTATCACGAATTTTCTTTCTATTTTATGAGATATTAGAATGTTCCGTTTATTTTTGGATACCCTGTATAGCAGAAAGTAGGTTGAGCTAGTGTATCGTGTTCAACACCTTGACATCTCATGTTTTCCTGTTAGATAATATTCTAATCCAGTGGTTCCAAACTTTTTGAGGCCATATCGCCCATCTGATGAGGGACATACTACGGAATGGGCATAATACAACACTGAACGTTCTTTTTTTTATAGTCCAGGTAAAAATCCATCTTAGGATGTCAAACCGAAATGTCGAAGAAGAAAACATTTCACCATAAGCATTTGTACCCCTCGGAGGTAAATTTACCCCCAAGTTGAAAACAGCTGTTCCATTCTGTAAGGTGTCAGAGTTTGAAAAACAAAAACCGGGCCAAAGTTCGACGGATCTTGGCTTTCTCCTCACCCTGTCGTCCAAAGTTTTATCTGTGTCAGAACAGATAGCTTACAGACTGACAAGGTGCATTCTACAGGGTGGTCAAAAAGCCAGTCTTGTAAGCGCTAGGTCGCGGGTTCGATTCCCACCCGGGGGGACAAGGTGCATTCTACAGGGTGGTCAAAAAGCCAGTCTTGTAAGCGCTAGGTCGCGGGTTCGATTCCCACCCGGGGGGATTTTATCCTGGACGAATAATGTTTGTTCTCGGAACGACTGGCTTTCTCCTATCCTGTATTTCTTATCTTTCGGGACGATACGATTTTAGCAGTTACAGTTTACAGTTCCCTCTATCAAACCTCTTTTGAAAGAAGTTTGGAAAGGCCACTTGTAAGGGTAATGTTACACCAAGCACGCATCGTTTGCAAACAGTGTTTGCAAACGTTTGCAATCGTTTTTCCACAAACATTGGCTTGCAAACAGCGTTCGTAGCCAGCCTAGTTAGCTTAGTTGGTAGTGCGTCTGCCTTGTAAGCACTAGGCCGCGGGTTCGGATAATGTTCGTTCTCGGAACGGCTGGCTTTCCTCCTATCCTGTCTTCCTTCTCTCTTCGATTTCGGGACGATAAGACTATAATGTTCGTTCTCGGAACGGCTGGCTTTCTCCTATCCTGTCTTCCTTCTCTCTTCGATTTCGGGACGATAAGACCAAAGCAGTTACAGTTGCCTCTGTCAAACCTCTAAAAAAAACAGCGTTCGTGTGTGCGCGGAGTTGATCCGGCTGCTGTCGGTATTTCAGGTAGTGTTACACCAAGCGCGCATTGTTTGCAAACAATGCGCGCTTGGTGTAACATTACCTTAACACTGAGGTATAACAAAAATATCCACTTTATGAACATTATTTCTCAAGTCTTTATTCAAGTTATGGGGTAGAAGGTCCTGGGTTCGATTCCCATCACCAGGAAATGTGCTTATTAAGGATATGTATTCCTGTGTTTGGAAGGGAATAGGAGAGAGGGAGAGAGAGAGAGAGAGAGAAGGAAGGAGAGAGAGAGGAGGGAGAGAGGGAGAGAGAGAGAAAAAGAGAGGGAGAGAAAGAGAGAGAGAGGGAAGAGAGGGAGGGAGAGAGAGAGAGGGGAAGATAGGGAGGGAGAGAGAGGGGGGAAGATAGAGAGAGGGGGAAGAGAGGGAGAGAGGGGGGGAAGAGAGGAGAGAGAGAGGGGGGGAAGAGAGGAGAGAGAGAGGGGGGAAGAGAGGGAGAGAGAGAGAGAAAGAGAGGGAGAGAGGAGGGAGAAAGCTTAACTCATCCTTTAGAGCTGTTTAGCCCCTACACCTAAGCCTCAGATTGGGCTTTTTGTGTATGGAGTTAATCTGATTAGGAACTTCATGTATATTCTATTCTACCTTGTTTTCCCAGGAGACATCGCGTTCAGATTTCTCAACTACGTGGACAAGCTGCCCCCGAACACTTTGAGTGAGCACTGTGCCCCCCATGTCACCGTTGCGGATATTAACCGTGCTATGCTGGATGTGGGGGAGCAAAGGGCTCGAGATTTGTTCAAAGTGCCCGTACCCAATCCGAGACTGAGATTCCTGGAGGCTAACGCAGAAGAATTACCGATAGAGAGCGACTCTTATTCTGCGTACACGATTGCGTTCGGGATTCGAAATGTGACTCGCATTGATAAGGTGCGTGCCGGTGACTGAGTGGAATTTTAGAATAGAATATTAGATAGATATACCCAATCCGAGACTGAGATTCCTGGAGGCTAACGCAGAAGAATTACCGATAGAGAGCGACTCTTATTCTGCGTACACAATTGCGTTCGGGATTCGAAATGTGACCCGTATTGATAAGGTGCGTGTCGCTAACTGAGTGGATTTTTAGATGAAGTGAAAATACGATCTGGAAGCAACCTCCGCGCTCCGTGGTCGAGTGGTTAAGAGCACTGACTCTCAACCCCGAGGTGCTGGGTTCGAATTCCGGCCAGGGCGGAAATTTTCTGACCGATTTTTTTTTTTTTGTTTCGTTCTTCGATAGGCATGGATGTAAATTATAAAAGAATGTGTCTTGAAGTAATGCGAGAGCGGTACCGCGGTACAATCTTTTTCTCGAAAAAAATCATCATTATTATTATTATTATTTTCATTGCAGGCGTTAAGTGAAGCATACAGGGTTCTAAAGCCTGGTGGTAGATTCCTGTGTTTGGAATTCAGTCACGTCAATAACTCCATGCTTCAGTGGTAAGTAGAAGGTCCTGGGTTCGATTCCCATCACCAGGAAATGTGCTTATTAAGGATATGTATTCCTGTGTTTGGAAGGGAATAGGAGAGAGGGAGGGAGAGAGAGGGAAGGAGAGAGAGGGAAGGAGAGAGAGGGAAGGAGAGAGAGGGAAGGAGAGAGAGGGAAGGAGAGAGAGGGAAGGAGAGAGAGGGAAGGAGAGAGAGGGAAGGAGAGAGAGGGAAGGAGAGAGAGGGAAGGAGAGAGAGGGAAGGAGAGAGAGGGAAGGAGAGAGAGGGAAGGAGAGAGAGGGAAGGAGAGAGAGGGAAGGAGAGAGAGGGAAGGAGAGAGAGGGAAGGAGAGAGAGGGAAGGAGAGAGAGGGAAGGAGAGAGAGGGAAGGAGAGAGAGGGAAGGAGAGAGAGGGAAGGAGAGAGAGGGAAGGAGAGAGAGGGAAGGAGAGAGAGGGAAGGAGAGAGAGGGAAGGAGAGAGAGGGAAGGAGAGAGAGGGAAGGAGAGAGAGGGAAGGAGAGAGAGGGAAGGAGAGAGAGGGAAGGAGAGAGAGGGAAGGAGAGAGAGGGAAGGAGAGAGAGGGAAGGAGAGAGAGGGAAGGAGAGAGAGGGAAGGAGAGAGAGGGAAGGAGAGAGAGGGAAGGAGAGAGAGGGAAGGAGAGAGAGGGAAGGAGAGAGAGGGAAGGAGAGAGAGGGAAGGAGAGAGAGGGAAGGAGAGAGAGGGAAGGAGAGAGAGGGAAGGAGAGAGAGGGAAGGAGAGAGAGGGAAGGAGAGAGAGGGAAGGAGAGAGAGGGAAGGAGAGAGAGGGAAGGAGAGAGAGGGAAGGAGAGAGAGGGAAGGAGAGAGAGGGAAGGAGAGAGAGGGAAGGAGAGAGAGGGAAGGAGAGAGAGGGAAGGAGAGAGAGGGAAGGAGAGAGAGGGAAGGAGAGAGAGGGAAGGAGAGAGAGGGAAGGAGAGAGAGGGAAGGAGAGAGAGGGAAGGAGAGAGAGGGAAGGAGAGAGAGGGAAGGAGAG
The DNA here is from genome assembly GCF_000475195.1 of Diaphorina citri. Classification (NCBI taxonomy): domain Eukaryota; kingdom Metazoa; phylum Arthropoda; class Insecta; order Hemiptera; family Psyllidae; genus Diaphorina; species Diaphorina citri. The sequence goes on along the minus strand of NW_007383634.1, from coordinate 28,249 downwards.
AGAGGGAAGGAGAGAGAGGGAAGGAGAGAGAGGGAAGGAGAGAGAGGGAAGGAGAGAGAGGGAAGGAGAGAGAGGGAAGGAGAGAGAGGGAAGGAGAGAGAGGGAAGGAGAGAGAGGGAAGGAGAGAGAGGGAAGGAGAGAGAGGGAAGGAGAGAGAGGGAAGGAGAGAGAGGGAAGGAGAGAGAGGGAAGGAGAGAGAGGGAAGGAGAGAGAGGGAAGGAGAGAGAGGGAAGGAGAGAGAGGGAAGGAGAGAGAGGGAAGGAGAGAGAGGGAAGGAGAGAGAGGGAAGGAGAGAGAGGGAAGGAGAGAGAGGGAAGGAGAGAGAGGGAAGGAGAGAGAGGGAAGGAGAGAGAGGGAAGGAGAGAGAGGGAAGGAGAGAGAGGGAAGGAGAGAGAGGGAAGGAGAGAGAGGGAAGGAGAGAGAGGGAAGGAGAGAGAGGGAAGGAGAGAGAGGGAAGGAGAGAGAGGGAAGGAGAGAGAGGGAAGGAGAGAGAGGGAAGGAGAGAGAGGGAAGGAGAGAGAGGGAAGGAGAGAGAGGGAAGGAGAGAGAGGGAAGGAGAGAGAGGGAAGGAGAGAGAGGGAAGGAGAGAGAGGGAAGGAGAGAGAGGGAAGGAGAGAGAGGGAAGGAGAGAGAGGGAAGGAGAGAGAGGGAAGGAGAGAGAGGGAAGGAGAGAGAGGGAAGGAGAGAGAGGGAAGGAGAGAGAGGGAAGGAGAGAGAGGGAAGGAGAGAGAGGGAAGGAGAGAGAGGGAAGGAGAGAGAGGGAAGGAGAGAGAGGGAAGGAGAGAGAGGGAAGGAGAGAGAGGGAAGGAGAGAGAGGGAAGGAGAGAGAGGGAAGGAGAGAGAGGGAAGGAGAGAGAGGGAAGGAGAGAGAGGGAAGGAGAGAGAGGGAAGGAGAGAGAGGGAAGGAGAGAGAGGGAAGGAGAGAGAGGGAAGGAGAGAGAGGGAAGGAGAGAGAGGGAAGGAGAGAGAGGGAAGGAGAGAGAGGGAAGGAGAGAGAGGGAAGGAGAGAGAGGGAAGGAGAGAGAGGGAAGGAGAGAGAGGGAAGGAGAGAGAGGGAAGGAGAGAGAGGGAAGGAGAGAGAGGGAAGGAGAGAGAGGGAAGGAGAGAGAGGGAAGGAGAGAGAGGGAAGGAGAGAGAGGGAAGGAGAGAGAGGGAAGGAGAGAGAGGGAAGGAGAGAGAGGGAAGGAGAGAGAGGGAAGGAGAGAGAGGGAAGGAGAGAGAGGGAAGGAGAGAGAGGGAAGGAGAGAGAGGGAAGGAGAGAGAGGGAAGGAGAGAGAGGGAAGGAGAGAGAGGGAAGGAGAGAGAGGGAAGGAGAGAGAGGGAAGGAGAGAGAGGGAAGGAGAGAGAGGGAAGGAGAGAGAGGGAAGGAGAGAGAGGGAAGGAGAGAGAGGGAAGGAGAGAGAGGGAAGGAGAGAGAGGGAAGGAGAGAGAGGGAAGGAGAGAGAGGGAAGGAGAGAGAGGGAAGGAGAGAGAGGGAAGGAGAGAGAGGGAAGGAGAGAGAGGGAAGGAGAGAGAGGGAAGGAGAGAGAGGGAAGGAGAGAGAGGGAAGGAGAGAGAGGGAAGGAGAGAGAGGGAAGGAGAGAGAGGGAAGGAGAGAGAGGGAAGGAGAGAGAGGGAAGGAGAGAGAGGGAAGGAGAGAGAGGGAAGGAGAGAGAGGGAAGGAGAGAGAGGGAAGGAGAGAGAGGGAAGGAGAGAGAGGGAAGGAGAGAGAGGGAAGGAGAGAGAGGGAAGGAGAGAGAGGGAAGGAGAGAGAGGGAAGGAGAGAGAGGGAAGGAGAGAGAGGGAAGGAGAGAGAGGGAAGGAGAGAGAGGGAAGGAGAGAGAGGGAAGGAGAGAGAGGGAAGGAGAGAGAGGGAAGGAGAGAGAGGGAAGGAGAGAGAGGGAAGGAGAGAGAGGGAAGGAGAGAGAGGGAAGGAGAGAGAGGGAAGGAGAGAGAGGGAAGGAGAGAGAGGGAAGGAGAGAGAGGGAAGGAGAGAGAGGGAAGGAGAGAGAGGGAAGGAGAGAGAGGGAAGGAGAGAGAGGGAAGGAGAGAGAGGGAAGGAGAGAGAGGGAAGGAGAGAGAGGGAAGGAGAGAGAGGGAAGGAGAGAGAGGGAAGGAGAGAGAGGGAAGGAGAGAGAGGGAAGGAGAGAGAGGGAAGGAGAGAGAGGGAAGGAGAGAGAGGGAAGGAGAGAGAGGGAAGGAGAGAGAGGGAAGGAGAGAGAGGGAAGGAGAGAGAGGGAAGGAGAGAGAGGGAAGGAGAGAGAGGGAAGGAGAGAGAGGGAAGGAGAGAGAGGGAAGGAGAGAGAGGGAAGGAGAGAGAGGGAAGGAGAGAGAGGGAAGGAGAGAGAGGGAAGGAGAGAGAGGGAAGGAGAGAGAGGGAAGGAGAGAGAGGGAAGGAGAGAGAGGGAAGGAGAGAGAGGGAAGGAGAGAGAGGGAAGGAGAGAGAGGGAAGGAGAGAGAGGGAAGGAGAGAGAGGGAAGGAGAGAGAGGGAAGGAGAGAGAGGGAAGGAGAGAGAGGGAAGGAGAGAGAGGGAAGGAGAGAGAGGGAAGGAGAGAGAGGGAAGGAGAGAGAGGGAAGGAGAGAGAGGGAAGGAGAGAGAGGGAAGGAGAGAGAGGGAAGGAGAGAGAGGGAAGGAGAGAGAGGGAAGGAGAGAGAGGGAAGGAGAGAGAGGGAAGGAGAGAGAGGGAAGGAGAGAGAGGGAAGGAGAGAGAGGGAAGGAGAGAGAGGGAAGGAGAGAGAGGGAAGGAGAGAGAGGGAAGGAGAGAGAGGGAAGGAGAGAGAGGGAAGGAGAGAGAGGGAAGGAGAGAGAGGGAAGGAGAGAGAGGGAAGGAGAGAGAGGGAAGGAGAGAGAGGGAAGGAGAGAGAGGGAAGGAGAGAGAGGGAAGGAGAGAGAGGGAAGGAGAGAGAGGGAAGGAGAGAGAGGGAAGGAGAGAGAGGGAAGGAGAGAGAGGGAAGGAGAGAGAGGGAAGGAGAGAGAGGGAAGGAGAGAGAGGGAAGGAGAGAGAGGGAAGGAGAGAGAGGGAAGGAGAGAGAGGGAAGGAGAGAGAGGGAAGGAGAGAGAGGGAAGGAGAGAGAGGGAAGGAGAGAGAGGGAAGGAGAGAGAGGGAAGGAGAGAGAGGGAAGGAGAGAGAGGGAAGGAGAGAGAGGGAAGGAGAGAGAGGGAAGGAGAGAGAGGGAAGGAGAGAGAGGGAAGGAGAGAGAGGGAAGGAGAGAGAGGGAAGGAGAGAGAGGGAAGGAGAGAGAGGGAAGGAGAGAGAGGGAAGGAGAGAGAGGGAAGGAGAGAGAGGGAAGGAGAGAGAGGGAAGGAGAGAGAGGGAAGGAGAGAGAGGGAAGGAGAGAGAGGGAAGGAGAGAGAGGGAAGGAGAGAGAGGGAAGGAGAGAGAGGGAAGGAGAGAGAGGGAAGGAGAGAGAGGGAAGGAGAGAGAGGGAAGGAGAGAGAGGGAAGGAGAGAGAGGGAAGGAGAGAGAGGGAAGGAGAGAGAGGGAAGGAGAGAGAGGGAAGGAGAGAGAGGGAAGGAGAGAGAGGGAAGGAGAGAGAGGGAAGGAGAGAGAGGGAAGGAGAGAGAGGGAAGGAGAGAGAGGGAAGGAGAGAGAGGGAAGGAGAGAGAGGGAAGGAGAGAGAGGGAAGGAGAGAGAGGGAAGGAGAGAGAGGGAAGGAGAGAGAGGGAAGGAGAGAGAGGGAAGGAGAGAGAGGGAAGGAGAGAGAGGGAAGGAGAGAGAGGGAAGGAGAGAGAGGGAAGGAGAGAGAGGGAAGGAGAGAGAGGGAAGGAGAGAGAGGGAAGGAGAGAGAGGGAAGGAGAGAGAGGGAAGGAGAGAGAGGGAAGGAGAGAGAGGGAAGGAGAGAGAGGGAAGGAGAGAGAGGGAAGGAGAGAGAGGGAAGGAGAGAGAGGGAAGGAGAGAGAGGGAAGGAGAGAGAGGGAAGGAGAGAGAGGGAAGGAGAGAGAGGGAAGGAGAGAGAGGGAAGGAGAGAGAGGGAAGGAGAGAGAGGGAAGGAGAGAGAGGGAAGGAGAGAGAGGGAAGGAGAGAGAGGGAAGGAGAGAGAGGGAAGGAGAGAGAGGGAAGGAGAGAGAGGGAAGGAGAGAGAGGGAAGGAGAGAGAGGGAAGGAGAGAGAGGGAAGGAGAGAGAGGGAAGGAGAGAGAGGGAAGGAGAGAGAGGGAAGGAGAGAGAGGGAAGGAGAGAGAGGGAAGGAGAGAGAGGGAAGGAGAGAGAGGGAAGGAGAGAGAGGGAAGGAGAGAGAGGGAAGGAGAGAGAGGGAAGGAGAGAGAGGGAAGGAGAGAGAGGGAAGGAGAGAGAGGGAAGGAGAGAGAGGGAAGGAGAGAGAGGGAAGGAGAGAGAGGGAAGGAGAGAGAGGGAAGGAGAGAGAGGGAAGGAGAGAGAGGGAAGGAGAGAGAGGGAAGGAGAGAGAGGGAAGGAGAGAGAGGGAAGGAGAGAGAGGGAAGGAGAGAGAGGGAAGGAGAGAGAGGGAAGGAGAGAGAGGGAAGGAGAGAGAGGGAAGGAGAGAGAGGGAAGGAGAGAGAGGGAAGGAGAGAGAGGGAAGGAGAGAGAGGGAAGGAGAGAGAGGGAAGGAGAGAGAGGGAAGGAGAGAGAGGGAAGGAGAGAGAGGGAAGGAGAGAGAGGGAAGGAGAGAGAGGGAAGGAGAGAGAGGGAAGGAGAGAGAGGGAAGGAGAGAGAGGGAAGGACCAAAGTTTGGGTTACCAAAATGACACAACATACTTCTCAGACAAAATTGTTACAAAAGTTAAAATGAGAGAATGATTTTGAATTAAAGCAAGATCATGATTTAAAGGTCAATATTGAAGTTGAATTTCGTCCGATTTTATGGTAGTAATTAAATGATTCCAGATATTTTTTCCTTTGCCCATTTTGGGACTAATTTTAATTTTTCTTTCTGTCAATTTGCATTGGAGTTCACAAAGGAGTTGGTATCAACACACTAGCATGGAAAAGAGAATGGAAAGGGGAAGAGATTCTGTCAAGTCGACGGAAATTTGGATTGAACTCAGACGATTGAATGTCTGTCTCTTTACACCTCAAATTCTTTGATTTTTTTCTCTCAAAGAATTTAAACTCTTCAACTTGGTTCTCTTGAAAAAGTCTCTTTCGAGTTTTCGACTCATTTCTCTTGGAATCAAGAAAAATAAGCAATCGGAAAGAATTTTATTTCCCCCACCATCTCCTTCTTGCGTCGACATGAACAAAATTTTCATGGAAAATAAAAAATAAAAGGAAAATCAAGAAAGAAAAAAAGTAAACGAACGACATCGATTGCAAATTACACTTAAATCAAAGGTTTTAGGTTAATTTTAATTCATAAACTGAGACACACTTAATGAGAGATTTTTAATGTGTTTTATTTAAAGAGGAGGTTAACAATTGGAGTCCTATTCCTCTAATGAGAGATTAAAAATGAAAATGGATGAGAAATATACAGGGTACAGGGTGCGAGCGTTTCAGATTCAATAGGGTCCAACATGCGAGTGGTTCAAGTGTTTCACGGATGGGAAACATAAAAAAAGAGCAAATCGTGTTTTTATTTTCTTCAAAATATCGAGTTTTTTTCGCAAGATAATGCCATAATAAAATACAATAATTCCATACAGAAACAATTGAAAATTGAAAGGTATTGTTTAAGCAAAATTTACAAATGTCTACTTCCACTTTGCGATGAAGCTATTTTTATGTCGCCCTGGGAATTACGAGTCCAAATACTTGCAAAATTTTGAAAGCTACCTCAAAAATATCGCTGCCACTCCCTGTATCAATTCATTCGCACTTGGAACCACCCTGTCCATAAAAAAATTCTAAACTAAGTTTATTTATGGCTGAATATATAAATTTGATTTTTTTTTTTTTTTTTCAAAGTAGAGAAAAAACAGAAAAACAGAGCAGCAAAAACCTATATCGGTTTCAAAAACTTTCATACAATAATAGTTAGGTTAGTAGTGGAATCATTAGCGAGTTTTTGCAACCAAAATTAGCGTCCCGTTAACTGAACTCTTGGACGTTATTTGATGAAAACTCGTTTCTGCTGAAACGCGTTTTGGTCAACTTTCGTCTTGGGTTTCAGTTATCGTCACGTTAAAGCCTGATTCACACTATAGTGCCAGTCAAGGTCCAGTCACGGTCCGGTAACGGTCCGATCAAAAGATTGAGTATTCACACTATCGTTCAAGCAACGTTCATGCTTCGGTCATGCTTCGGTCATTTTTCTTTCATTTCTAGTTGGTCTGAACGAAGGAATGTTGATCGTTGCTTGATCGCTGCCTATTCACACTACAGTGCCAGTCTCGCTCCGGTCACGGTCCAGTTTCGGTCCGATCAAAAAGATTCGTCGCGAGAATGTTCCAAATTTTGACTGTGAGCTGACCGTTACCGTAACTTGACTAGAACGTCTAGTGTGTACACTCACATTTACTTGCCTTCAACAATCATTTGATCGGACCGATACCGGACCGTGACTGGACCTTGACTGGCACTATAGTGTGAATCAAGCTATACTCAATCTTTTGATCGGACCGTTACCGGACCGTGACTGGACCTTGACTGGCACTATAGTGTGAATCAAGCTATACTCAATCTTTTGATCGGACCGTTACCGGACCGTGACTGGACCTTGACTGGCACTATAGTGTGAATCAAGCTATACTCAATCTTTTGATCGGACCGTTACCGGACCGTGACTGGACCTTGACTGGCACTATAGTGTGAATCAGGCTTTATTCTCAAATAAAATAAATAAATAAAGAGGCAATAAATTGCAATAAATAGAAGTTTAGTTGTAAGGTGAACGGTTGACGGTTGATCGAAATAAACTTACCGTTCAGAAAGAACAGTTCAGTTCAGGAACGAACTTTTTCAAAGAACCAGTTCCTACAGTTCGTTCGTTCTTTTCCCTTTTCCCATCTCTAGCTCTCAGGCCGTGTTTATGTAACGGGCTGAGATGAGCTGGGATGAGGTGAGATGGGATATTGTTTCTACAGTTTTGCATTGGAGTGGTAACTTAAGCAAGGATAGCGTGGGATTGTTGGGCATTTTTTCTAACCCTCTGTCCCGGCGGCAATTTTTAAAATTTATTTTATATTTATTTTTGTTTGCTTTGTAATTCGCTTGTTTGTAATATCTAATTTAAATGAAAAGTATAATATAAACGTGCAAACTAGAGATAAAAAGTAAAAAATGAATTCAGATTGTACGCGTTGCGAAAAAAAATCAAAATTTCGAATTTCCCGCCAACTTTACAAGTTTACAAGCTCATGAAGACTCTGTGTTAAGTTACCACATAATTTTCCACACGCCAAGAAAGGCCAAGAATGGCCTAGCTCAGCCCAGTACATAAACACAGCCTCAATGAGGTAGTCTTGAGTCCTATCCAATCAGTAGAAGCACTGTTATTATCATACAGGGTGATCATTAAGTTTCTCTTAATTCTCTACAGGGTGTAACGACTGATGAAGACACGGACGGGTATATGTCGAGCGTGAGTAGGAAATCTGTGAATACAACCACCTCGACCGCCAAGAATGCTAAGAAGAAGCGGGTAAGTGTACCTGTTTGAAAGTTTGAAGGGGATTTCATCCTCAACAAATAAGGTTTGTTCTCGGAACGGCTGGCTTTCTCCTATTCTGTGTTCGTTCTCTCTTCGATTCCGGAACGATAATATCGCAGTTACCGTTTAAAACCTTAAAAAAGAGGTTTGATATAGAGGGAGCTGTAATTGCCAAGGTCTTATCGCCTCCAAAGCAAAGAGAGAAGGAAGACAGGATAGGAGAAAGCCAGCCGTTTCGAGAACGAACCCTGTTTGTGTTAGGATAGATTTTGTCCCGGACGTAAATCGAACCAGCTTTCCCTTTTCTGAAGAACTGACAAATATCTTTACTCCAGCGGTAGGCTACGACTCGCGAATCGAACCCGCGACCTAGCGCTTGCGAGGCAGACGCGCGAGTCTCCAGGGTATTAAGGTTGGCTGAGTTGAAATCCAAATCTGAAAGTTACTGTGGAACAAAGAAACCATATCGGAATGAGTGGTGATTATTGGTTACAGACTATAAATAGGGATCAGCAGCCGAACCCTAACCAGTCTGTGGCTAGCTTTAGGTTACAAAGGGTTTATGATCAATGTGATTTCTCAATTATTTAGCCTTAAGATACCATGGTAATAATTTCACCGACTAGAAAGAAAAGAAAGCAGAGAAATCACATTGATTGATCTCAGGTACCATAATAATAATAGACTCTTGAGTGGAAGGCAACCACTAGGCGAGGTTAACGCCTTAGGCGTTCTCTACCACCTAACCCTTAGAGCTCTATTATTATGTGGTTAAATTCTCAAATCAATGAGGATAAAATTCCATACCTCGGCTGGGATCGAACCCACGCCCTCCTGATTACCAGGCGAGCGTCTTGACCACTACGCCACCGAGGCAGGTGTACAAAACAATACAGGGTTTATGATGCTTCAAGCACAGATCATCATAGTTGACTGTGGTTCGGGATGGGCCGAGTAATCTTGACTAGAGACCATCAACCCCCCTTGAAGCAGCTACACCGCTACAACAACACCAACAACAACACCAACAACAACACCAACAACAACACCAACAACAACACCAACAACAACACCAACAACAACACCAACAACAACACCAACAACAACACCAACAACAACACCAACAACAACACCAACAACAACACCAACAACAACACCAACAACAACACCAACAACAACACCAACAACAACACCAACAACAACACCAACAACAACACCAACAACAACACCAACAACAACACCAACAACAACACCAACAACAACACCAACAACAACACCAACAACAACACCAACAACAACACCAACAACAACACCAACAACAACACCAACAACAACACCAACAACAACAACAACAACACCAACACCAACCAACTATGGCCCGTATTTTTCATTTCTTGTTTCAGCGGTACAATTCAGACAGTGATAATGAAGACGTGAAGTCTGACGTCAGTGATGGAATGGACTTTGGTCCCACAGCCTATGTAAGTAACACTCCTGCTCTATTTGAATTACCTACCTATCTTGAGAACCACTTATGAAAATCATAAATACAGAGTGTTTATAAAGCCTCGGGACCCCTGGATATAAAGTTATGAAATAGGTAACTACAAAACTTATTACCTTTATATGATACAA
>NW_007383634.1:0-16339 GCF_000475195.1 Diaphorina citri | reverse complement strand
TATGCGGCGACTCTTGTTTGCTCTAATCGGTCCCCTGGACCCAAGCTAAGGGCCATTTCTGTAAAAAAAGACTGATTGAATGTTCAATGTTAATACTCCTCTAAAGTAATAAACTACTGTTTTGAACCAAATCCAACTTTTCTCAATGGACGAAGAGACACGAGATCACCCGGTTCTAGATTGAGAATTGGTGTCTTAAGTTTATCGCGCAGACCGAACATGTCGCGATCCAGCGTCCAAGCGTAAGGGCGGGCACCGCCTAAAATAGAATTTGTATAACCACAACGCAAGAGCTTGCCAACGTATAGAGGATTTAGGGACAGAAAAGTTAAGCTAAAGTCCTGCTATTCTGTGGGCAATATCTCAAGAGAGATAGTTATGGAGAGGTCTTTTTTCCTTTCCGGGGGGACCAGTACTCGTTTCAAGTGATTCCTGTTATGGGGCAGTTGATAGCAGGACAATGGAAACCCTACCAATATCTAGTGGAGAGCATAAGGCAGTTCCCTAATCAGGTAAGTCTGACACCCGTTCAGACATTCCCATCAGATCATTTTTTAGAGGTTTGATAGAAGGAACTGTAACTGCTAAGGTCTTATCGTCCCAACAGTTAAGAGAGAAGGAAGACAGGATAGGAGAAAGCCAGACTTTCCGAGAACGCACCTTATCCGTTTAGGATAAGATCCCCCCCTGGGCAGGAATCGAACCCGCGGCTTAGCGCTTACAAGGCAGCTGCTCTACCAACCAAGCTAACTGACTGGCGCTTCACTTAGCTTGAAGGGTAGAACGCCTGGCCTTGTAAGCTCCAAGTCGCGGGTTCGACTCCCCCCCGGGGGAACTTTATCCTAAACCAGATAAGGTTCGTTCCAAAATAATTAATAAAATAATTTTGTGTTTGACAGGGTTAACATGCTTGTGCTATGAAGGGTTAACATGCTTAAGGTCTCATGTCAGGAAGCAATTCGTTTACATCTGGGCAGAAAAAAATAAGGAATGTTGCGAGTTTTACGAAAAAAAATGTCGTGGGTAAAGTTTTATTGTCATCGTTTTGGAATGAATCGACAAATGTACATAAATGAACGAACGAACCAAGTTTTAAGTTTTTAAACCTGCAAAGGCCAGCCCAGCCTAGTTATCTTGGTTGGTAGCGCGTCTGCTTTGTAAGCGCTAGGTCGCGGGTTCGATTCCTGCCTGGGGCAGATTTTATCCTGAACGGATAGTGTTCGTCCTCGCAACGGCCAGCTTTCTCCTATCCTGTCTTCCTTCTCTCTTAACTGTCGGGACGATAAGACCTAAGCATAAGCAGTTACAGTTCCCTCTAATATTAAACCTCTAAAAAAATGACAGGGCGATGAAGAGAGATCGAAAAAGGGAAAGAGAGAAACAGACAAACTGATGAAGGACATAGGGAAGAAGGGAGAGAGTCTTTTTACCAGAGAGAGAAAGAGAGAGAGAGAGAGAGAGAGAGAGAGAGAGAGAGAGAGAGAGAGACTTTATAGTCACGCAATTTATTCTAAATCTGATGAGAGGGAGAGAGAGAGAAAACAGCAAAAGTAGAATGTAATACAGTAAATACAGTATACCAGTACATAGGTAGGAGCTAGAAGTGAAACTATTATTTATAGGTAAGATGATGCTTTTTAAATGCATCGGTTGCTAAAAAGAGTTCTAATGGTAACTAAAAAAATAATAGAAAGTAAAAAAAAAAATAAAAAAAAAAAACACATCATTTCGAGTTAGCGCTCTTTAGAACCAGCAGTGCGATAGCAATAAGAACGAGCTAGAAGTGAAACTATTATTTATAGGTAAGATGATGCTTTTTAAATGCATCGGTTGCTAAAAAGAGTTCTAATGGTAACTAAAAAATAATAGAAAGTAAAAAAAAAAACACATCATTTCGAGTTAGCGCTCTTTAGAACCAGCAGTGCGATAGCAATAAGAACACCACAGAAACACAGAATTGAAATGTTGAATAGGTTTTTTAATGAAACATAAAAATGCCACAAGGAGTTTCGCCTTTCAATAAAGAGATAATTTTTCCGATCCCATAACCATAACGATATAACAAATTATCGTTTCTGCACATGCGCAGAAGCTCAGCATTTGATTATAAAAGAGTTTTTTGCGACCAAAATTAGCGTCCCGTTAACTCTTGAACGGTATTTGACGAAAACTTGTTTCTACACATGCGCAGAAAAGAGTTTTCGTCAAATAACGTTAAAGAATTCAATTAACGTGACGCTAATTTTGGTTGCAAAAACTCCCTAATAGTCATTTTTATGGAGATATAATCGGCAAGTGTAAAGCTTCCACTGGAAATAAATCTTGCGCAAAGGGACTTGCTGTGAAAGTCTCTTGCGTTAGTTAACGTGCGCAATATTTATTACCAGTGGACACTTTAGCTTTAGAATCTCTTGGATGTTGCCTAGTGCTGATACCAAAAAAAAAATTCAAAGTATAAACTTTCTGAATAGGTAGAGAGAAACAATGAATGGAATTTATTGAAGGACTGTCCAAAGTTTGGGTTACCAAAATGACACAACATACTTCTCGGACAAATTGTTACAGTTAAAATGAGAGAATGATTTTGAACTAAAGCAAGATCATGAATTAAAGGTCAATATTAAAGTTGAATTTCGTCCGATTTTATGGTAGTAATTAAATGATTCCAGATATTTTTTTCCTTTGCCCATTTTGGGACTAATTTTAATTTTTCTTTCTGTCAATTTGCATTGGAGTTCACAAACGTTTGGTATCAACACACTAGCATGGAAAAGAGAATGGAAAGGGGAAGAGATTCTGTCAAGTCGACGGAAATTTGGATTGAACTCAGACGGTTGAATGTCTGTCTCTTTACACCTTAAATTCTTCGATTTTTTTTTCTCTCAAAGAATTTAAACTTTCGATAAATTCAACTTGGTTCTCTTGAAAAAAGTCTCTTTCGAGTTTTCGACTCATTTCTCTTGGAATCAAGAAAAATAAGCAATCGGAAAGAACTTTATTTCCCCCACCATCTCCTTCTTGCGTCGACATGAACAAAATTTTCATGGAAAATAAAAAATAAAAGGAAAATCAAGAAAGAAAAAAAGTAAACGAACGACATCGATTGCAAATTACACTTAAATCAAAGGTTTTAGGTTAATTTTAATTCTTAAACTGAGACACACTTAATGAGAGATTTTTAATGTGTTTTATTTAAAGAGGAGGTTAACAATTTGGAGTCCTATTCCTCTAATGAGAGATTAAAAATGAAAATGGATGAGAAATATACAGGGTACAGGGTGCGAGCGTTTCAGATTCACTAGGGTCCAACATGCGAGTGGTTCAAGTGTTTCACGGATGGGAAATATGAAAAAAAAAAGAGCAAACCGTGTTTTTATTTTCTTCAAAACATCGAGTTTTTTTTCGCAAGATAATGCCATAATAAAATACAATAATTCCATACAGAAACAATTGAAAATTGAAAGGTATTGTTTAAGCAAAATTTACAAATGTCTACTTCCACTTTGCGATGAAGCTATTTTTATGTCGCCCTGGGAATTACGAGTCCAAATACTTGCAAAATTTTGAAAGCTACCTCAAAAATATCGCTGCCACTCCCTGTATCAATTCATTCGCACTTGGAACCACCCTGTCCATAAAAAAATTCTAAACTAAGTTTATTTATGGCTGAATATATAAATTTGATTTTTTTTTTTTTTTTTCAAAGTAGAGAAAAAACAGAAAAACAGAGCAGCAAAAACCTATATCGGTTTCAAAAACTTTCATACAATAATAGTTAGGTTAGTAGTGGAATCATTAGCGAGTTTTTGCAACCAAAATTAGCGTCCCGTTAACTGAACTCTTGGACGTTATTTGATGAAAACTCGTTTCTGCTGAAACTAAGCAAGTGAATAGTTGATCCCATATGATTTTTCACGCGGAATCGAATGGTGAAACTTTTAGAACTGTCCGACTTAATGTAATAGAAAGTCGTGTGATGTTCACACCAGATTTTTTATCTTCTATCACGAATTTTCTTTCTATTTTATGAGATATTAGAATGTTCCGTTTATTTTTGGATACCCTGTATAGCAGAAAGTAGGTTGAGCTAGTGTATCGTGTTCAACACCTTGACATCTCATGTTTTCCTGTTAGATAATATTCTAATCCAGTGGTTCCAAACTTTTTGAGGCCATATCGCCCATCTGATGAGGGACATACTACGGAATGGGCATAATACAACACTGAACGTTCTTTTTTTTATAGTCCAGGTAAAAATCCATCTTAGGATGTCAAACCGAAATGTCGAAGAAGAAAACATTTCACCATAAGCATTTGTACCCCTCGGAGGTAAATTTACCCCCAAGTTGAAAACAGCTGTTCCATTCTGTAAGGTGTCAGAGTTTGAAAAACAAAAACCGGGCCAAAGTTCGACGGATCTTGGCTTTCTCCTCACCCTGTCGTCCAAAGTTTTATCTGTGTCAGAACAGATAGCTTACAGACTGACAAGGTGCATTCTACAGGGTGGTCAAAAAGCCAGTCTTGTAAGCGCTAGGTCGCGGGTTCGATTCCCACCCGGGGGGACAAGGTGCATTCTACAGGGTGGTCAAAAAGCCAGTCTTGTAAGCGCTAGGTCGCGGGTTCGATTCCCACCCGGGGGGATTTTATCCTGGACGAATAATGTTTGTTCTCGGAACGACTGGCTTTCTCCTATCCTGTATTTCTTATCTTTCGGGACGATACGATTTTAGCAGTTACAGTTTACAGTTCCCTCTATCAAACCTCTTTTGAAAGAAGTTTGGAAAGGCCACTTGTAAGGGTAATGTTACACCAAGCACGCATCGTTTGCAAACAGTGTTTGCAAACGTTTGCAATCGTTTTTCCACAAACATTGGCTTGCAAACAGCGTTCGTAGCCAGCCTAGTTAGCTTAGTTGGTAGTGCGTCTGCCTTGTAAGCACTAGGCCGCGGGTTCGGATAATGTTCGTTCTCGGAACGGCTGGCTTTCCTCCTATCCTGTCTTCCTTCTCTCTTCGATTTCGGGACGATAAGACTATAATGTTCGTTCTCGGAACGGCTGGCTTTCTCCTATCCTGTCTTCCTTCTCTCTTCGATTTCGGGACGATAAGACCAAAGCAGTTACAGTTGCCTCTGTCAAACCTCTAAAAAAAACAGCGTTCGTGTGTGCGCGGAGTTGATCCGGCTGCTGTCGGTATTTCAGGTAGTGTTACACCAAGCGCGCATTGTTTGCAAACAATGCGCGCTTGGTGTAACATTACCTTAACACTGAGGTATAACAAAAATATCCACTTTATGAACATTATTTCTCAAGTCTTTATTCAAGTTATGGGGTAGAAGGTCCTGGGTTCGATTCCCATCACCAGGAAATGTGCTTATTAAGGATATGTATTCCTGTGTTTGGAAGGGAATAGGAGAGAGGGAGAGAGAGAGAGAGAGAGAAGGAAGGAGAGAGAGAGGAGGGAGAGAGGGAGAGAGAGAGAAAAAGAGAGGGAGAGAAAGAGAGAGAGAGGGAAGAGAGGGAGGGAGAGAGAGAGAGGGGAAGATAGGGAGGGAGAGAGAGGGGGGAAGATAGAGAGAGGGGGAAGAGAGGGAGAGAGGGGGGGAAGAGAGGAGAGAGAGAGGGGGGGAAGAGAGGAGAGAGAGAGGGGGGAAGAGAGGGAGAGAGAGAGAGAAAGAGAGGGAGAGAGGAGGGAGAAAGCTTAACTCATCCTTTAGAGCTGTTTAGCCCCTACACCTAAGCCTCAGATTGGGCTTTTTGTGTATGGAGTTAATCTGATTAGGAACTTCATGTATATTCTATTCTACCTTGTTTTCCCAGGAGACATCGCGTTCAGATTTCTCAACTACGTGGACAAGCTGCCCCCGAACACTTTGAGTGAGCACTGTGCCCCCCATGTCACCGTTGCGGATATTAACCGTGCTATGCTGGATGTGGGGGAGCAAAGGGCTCGAGATTTGTTCAAAGTGCCCGTACCCAATCCGAGACTGAGATTCCTGGAGGCTAACGCAGAAGAATTACCGATAGAGAGCGACTCTTATTCTGCGTACACGATTGCGTTCGGGATTCGAAATGTGACTCGCATTGATAAGGTGCGTGCCGGTGACTGAGTGGAATTTTAGAATAGAATATTAGATAGATATACCCAATCCGAGACTGAGATTCCTGGAGGCTAACGCAGAAGAATTACCGATAGAGAGCGACTCTTATTCTGCGTACACAATTGCGTTCGGGATTCGAAATGTGACCCGTATTGATAAGGTGCGTGTCGCTAACTGAGTGGATTTTTAGATGAAGTGAAAATACGATCTGGAAGCAACCTCCGCGCTCCGTGGTCGAGTGGTTAAGAGCACTGACTCTCAACCCCGAGGTGCTGGGTTCGAATTCCGGCCAGGGCGGAAATTTTCTGACCGATTTTTTTTTTTTTGTTTCGTTCTTCGATAGGCATGGATGTAAATTATAAAAGAATGTGTCTTGAAGTAATGCGAGAGCGGTACCGCGGTACAATCTTTTTCTCGAAAAAAATCATCATTATTATTATTATTATTTTCATTGCAGGCGTTAAGTGAAGCATACAGGGTTCTAAAGCCTGGTGGTAGATTCCTGTGTTTGGAATTCAGTCACGTCAATAACTCCATGCTTCAGTGGTAAGTAGAAGGTCCTGGGTTCGATTCCCATCACCAGGAAATGTGCTTATTAAGGATATGTATTCCTGTGTTTGGAAGGGAATAGGAGAGAGGGAGGGAGAGAGAGGGAAGGAGAGAGAGGGAAGGAGAGAGAGGGAAGGAGAGAGAGGGAAGGAGAGAGAGGGAAGGAGAGAGAGGGAAGGAGAGAGAGGGAAGGAGAGAGAGGGAAGGAGAGAGAGGGAAGGAGAGAGAGGGAAGGAGAGAGAGGGAAGGAGAGAGAGGGAAGGAGAGAGAGGGAAGGAGAGAGAGGGAAGGAGAGAGAGGGAAGGAGAGAGAGGGAAGGAGAGAGAGGGAAGGAGAGAGAGGGAAGGAGAGAGAGGGAAGGAGAGAGAGGGAAGGAGAGAGAGGGAAGGAGAGAGAGGGAAGGAGAGAGAGGGAAGGAGAGAGAGGGAAGGAGAGAGAGGGAAGGAGAGAGAGGGAAGGAGAGAGAGGGAAGGAGAGAGAGGGAAGGAGAGAGAGGGAAGGAGAGAGAGGGAAGGAGAGAGAGGGAAGGAGAGAGAGGGAAGGAGAGAGAGGGAAGGAGAGAGAGGGAAGGAGAGAGAGGGAAGGAGAGAGAGGGAAGGAGAGAGAGGGAAGGAGAGAGAGGGAAGGAGAGAGAGGGAAGGAGAGAGAGGGAAGGAGAGAGAGGGAAGGAGAGAGAGGGAAGGAGAGAGAGGGAAGGAGAGAGAGGGAAGGAGAGAGAGGGAAGGAGAGAGAGGGAAGGAGAGAGAGGGAAGGAGAGAGAGGGAAGGAGAGAGAGGGAAGGAGAGAGAGGGAAGGAGAGAGAGGGAAGGAGAGAGAGGGAAGGAGAGAGAGGGAAGGAGAGAGAGGGAAGGAGAGAGAGGGAAGGAGAGAGAGGGAAGGAGAGAGAGGGAAGGAGAGAGAGGGAAGGAGAGAGAGGGAAGGAGAGAGAGGGAAGGAGAGAGAGGGAAGGAGAGAGAGGGAAGGAGAGAGAGGGAAGGAGAGAGAGGGAAGGAGAGAGAGGGAAGGAGAGAGAGGGAAGGAGAGAGAGGGAAGGAGAGAGAGGGAAGGAGAGAGAGGGAAGGAGAGAGAGGGAAGGAGAGAGAGGGAAGGAGAGAGAGGGAAGGAGAGAGAGGGAAGGAGAGAGAGGGAAGGAGAGAGAGGGAAGGAGAGAGAGGGAAGGAGAGAGAGGGAAGGAGAGAGAGGGAAGGAGAGAGAGGGAAGGAGAGAGAGGGAAGGAGAGAGAGGGAAGGAGAGAGAGGGAAGGAGAGAGAGGGAAGGAGAGAGAGGGAAGGAGAGAGAGGGAAGGAGAGAGAGGGAAGGAGAGAGAGGGAAGGAGAGAGAGGGAAGGAGAGAGAGGGAAGGAGAGAGAGGGAAGGAGAGAGAGGGAAGGAGAGAGAGGGAAGGAGAGAGAGGGAAGGAGAGAGAGGGAAGGAGAGAGAGGGAAGGAGAGAGAGGGAAGGAGAGAGAGGGAAGGAGAGAGAGGGAAGGAGAGAGAGGGAAGGAGAGAGAGGGAAGGAGAGAGAGGGAAGGAGAGAGAGGGAAGGAGAGAGAGGGAAGGAGAGAGAGGGAAGGAGAGAGAGGGAAGGAGAGAGAGGGAAGGAGAGAGAGGGAAGGAGAGAGAGGGAAGGAGAGAGAGGGAAGGAGAGAGAGGGAAGGAGAGAGAGGGAAGGAGAGAGAGGGAAGGAGAGAGAGGGAAGGAGAGAGAGGGAAGGAGAGAGAGGGAAGGAGAGAGAGGGAAGGAGAGAGAGGGAAGGAGAGAGAGGGAAGGAGAGAGAGGGAAGGAGAGAGAGGGAAGGAGAGAGAGGGAAGGAGAGAGAGGGAAGGAGAGAGAGGGAAGGAGAGAGAGGGAAGGAGAGAGAGGGAAGGAGAGAGAGGGAAGGAGAGAGAGGGAAGGAGAGAGAGGGAAGGAGAGAGAGGGAAGGAGAGAGAGGGAAGGAGAGAGAGGGAAGGAGAGAGAGGGAAGGAGAGAGAGGGAAGGAGAGAGAGGGAAGGAGAGAGAGGGAAGGAGAGAGAGGGAAGGAGAGAGAGGGAAGGAGAGAGAGGGAAGGAGAGAGAGGGAAGGAGAGAGAGGGAAGGAGAGAGAGGGAAGGAGAGAGAGGGAAGGAGAGAGAGGGAAGGAGAGAGAGGGAAGGAGAGAGAGGGAAGGAGAGAGAGGGAAGGAGAGAGAGGGAAGGAGAGAGAGGGAAGGAGAGAGAGGGAAGGAGAGAGAGGGAAGGAGAGAGAGGGAAGGAGAGAGAGGGAAGGAGAGAGAGGGAAGGAGAGAGAGGGAAGGAGAGAGAGGGAAGGAGAGAGAGGGAAGGAGAGAGAGGGAAGGAGAGAGAGGGAAGGAGAGAGAGGGAAGGAGAGAGAGGGAAGGAGAGAGAGGGAAGGAGAGAGAGGGAAGGAGAGAGAGGGAAGGAGAGAGTTTTTTTTTTTTTTTTTAAGTGATGAGTGTTCCACCGCCGTTTTTATTTTGTAGCAATGGAACAACTGTTACATTAGACGCTACATTAAGCACTGATGGGGAATTAAAGTTGAAAATTGCATTTCACCAACCTCCGTTAAGACATTTCTTCGATCAATTCACCCTAAAGAAGAAGAAAAAAAAACTCGTTTTTGATTATTCTTTTAACGGATTTTCAAATATTGTGCACGTTTGGTTACGTTTAGTTGAAATCTAAGACACAACATTTTCCATAGATATAGTTAATTTTCGAGCCATATAGTAGATGGTAATATTATAAAATAAATTGAAGTGTAAAGCTATTTTCAAAAAACGCAAAAACGTTTTGAAAAACGTCAATTTCGAATTGACCCAGAAAAACGGTCATTATATTCGGATTCAGCTATCTTGAAAAGACTAAAAGACTAGTGTAATAGCAAGATAAATGTATCTATTTTATGTTCTAGTTCAATTGGATATTATAAAGTGCAGAAAATGTGGCGAAGAGGTTACACAAACAAGATTGGAGTCATATTTGAGCGCTCTGGAATTCATTGAAGCTCAATTAGACAGAATGAAACACACATCATGTATCCTTTAGTAACCATTTAGAGTAGCGATTCTGAACGGGGGCGATTTCCGATTTCTGGGGGCGAAAAGAGAACTGGTCAAGACCGAACAACATTAGAAGTGGGTTTTGAATCCATCCACAGCGGACAATCCTTGGTCCCTGAATCTATTCAAAAATCATTGATGGACATCAAGTATGATGTTGAAAAGAAGCTCTGTTCAATTCGTATGAGTATGAAAAGTTCTGGCCTCAAGGAAAAGAAACTTGTCGAGACCTATGGAATAAGGCCAAGTGGTTATTACTTGCCTTTCCAACAACATACCTGTTTGAGAAGGGCTTCAGTGCAGTGACACATTTCTATATATATGTACAGGGTGGTTCGTGATTTGCGAACCACGCTTATATCTCAGAAACGGCTGGGAATTAAGGAATGAAATAAAAGGCATCGTGTAGATGAAATTTTGATGATTAAAATGGCTTTTTTTAAATTTGCAATTTTTTTTGCAAAATGGCCCATTTTTTGCCAAATATAGGTCACTCTTATGGGAACCCCTATTTTTTATTTAATTTTTGGAATCAGCATAAAATTTTAATTGAAAAATTTTTCACTCGAAAAAATTTGCTCTACAAAAATTTGCACAAATCGCGATTTTGTGTGCGTCAGTGACCCCAGATTTGATGAACAACGCAGTTGGTCCTGAGTTAGAGCGAACAATGCGTTACTGTGTACAAAGAAATGGATCTCATTTTGAACAGCTTTTATAAATTTGTTTGTTGTTGTTGATTGTTGTTGAAATAGTTAAGTGAATAATACAAAAACTAAAGAAATAATTAAGAAATTGTTTTTCTTTCTCACAGTGTACAGAATTTTTGTACATCAAATTTTTTCGAGTGAATACATTTTTTCAATTAAAATTTTATGCTGATTCCAATAATTAAATAAAAAATGGGGGTTTCCATAAGAGTGACCTATATTTGGCAAAAAATGGGCCGTTTTGCAAAAAAAATTGCAAATTTAAAAAATGCCATTTTAATCATCAAAATTTCATCTACATGATGCCGTTTATTTCATTCCTTAATTCCCAGCCGTTTCTGAGATATAAGCGTGGTTCGCAAATCACGAACCACCCTGTATAAAAAAAAGAACGTTCAGTGTTGTATTATGCCCATTCCGTAGTATGTCCCTCATCAGATGGGCGATATGGCCTCAAAAAGGTTGGGAGCCGCTGGATTAGAATATTATCTAACAGGAAAACACGAGATGTCAAGGTGTTGTACACGATACACTAGCTCAACCTACTTTCTGCTATGCAGGGTGTCCAAAAATAAACGGAACATTCTAATATCTCAAAAACTAATGAAATTAGAAAACTCGTGTTTTCGCTGTTTTCTCTCTCCTTTTAATGCCGGCTATGTAGCTGACAAAAACCGGTTGGGTGGAAGAGCTCACTAAGTGAGAATCCCGTCATTAAAGCCTAAAAAAGATTGTCCTAACATTTTGGGGGTCATTTAATGGTGACCTCTGGAATTTTGCCACGAAAACACAAATTTTCTATCTTCATTGGTTTTTTGAGATATTTGAAAGTTCCGTTTATTTTTGGAGATACTGTACAGACCCTCACATATCAGGTTGTTTTAAGGAAGTGTGATTTTTTCAAGAGGTTGAACGTCACTGTAGAATTGCTAAGGTTATTAGTGACGGGGGGTTTAGCCACCATCGGCGATGAGCTACCCGCCTCCTCGACCAACCTGAGAGGGGCCGAGAAGAAAGGTGATTGCCCCAATACTAACCACGTGCAACGTTGCTTAACTCCAGTGATCCATTGGGAACTTGTGAATTCAACGTGCTATCCCCGCTGGCTAAGTAGTTCCCTACATTAAACTCACTGCTAGTTATAAATAATCACACTGCTAGTTCTAAAGAGCGCCAACTCTCAAAATCGGCTTTTTTTCAGGATTACAAAAAATAATAAAAAAAAAAACCTATATTATGCGTTTGCCAAAACACTAGCGCGCCTAGCAGCTAGAAGTGAAACTATTATTTATAGGTAAGATGATGCTTTTTAAATGCATCGGTTGCTAAAAAGAGTTCTAATGGTAACTAAAAAATAATAGAAAGTAAAAAAAAAAACACATCATTTCGAGTTAGCGCTCTTTAGAACCAGCAGTGCGATAGCAATAAGAACACCACAGAAACACAGAATTGAAATGTTGAATAGGTTTTTTAATGAAACATAAAAATGCCACAAGGAGTTTCGCCTTTCAATAGAGAGATAATTTTTCCGATCCCATAACCATAACGATATAACAAATTATCGTTTCTGCACATGCGCAGAAGCTCAGCATTTGATTATAAAAGAGTTTTTTGCGACCAAAATTAGCGTCCCGTTAACTCTTGAACGGTATTTGACGAAAACTTGTTTCTACACATGCGCAGAAAAGAGTTTTCGTCAAATAACGTTAAAGAATTCAATTAACGTGACGCTAATTTTGGTTGCAAAAACTCCCTAATAGTCATTTTTATGGAGATATAATCGGCAAGTGTAAAGCTTCCACTGGCAATAAATCTTGCGCAAAGGGACTTGCTGTGAAAGTCTCTTGCGTAAGATTACTTGCGCAATATTTATTACCAGTGGACACTTTAGCTTTAGAATCTCTTGGATGTTGCCCAGTGCTGATACCAAAAACATTTAAAGTATAAACTTTCTGAATCGGTAGAGGGAAACAATCAATGGAATTTATTGACGGACTGTCCAAAGTTTGGGTTACCAAAATGACACAACATACTTCTCAGACAAAATTGTTACAGTCAAAATGAGAGAATGATTTTGAACTAAAGCAAGATCATGAATTAAAGGTCAATATTGAAGTTGAATTTCGTCCGATTTTATGGTAGTCATTAAATGATTCCAGATATTTTTTCCTTTGCCCATTTTGGGACTAATTTTAATTTTTTCTTTCTGTCAATTTGCATTGGAGTTCACAAACGTTTGGTATCAACACACTAGCATGGAAAAGAGAATGGAAAGGGGAAGAGATTCTGTCAAGTCGACGGAAATTTGGATTGAACTCAGACGGTTGAATGTCTGTCTCTTTACACCTTAAATTCTTCGATTTTTTTTTCTCTCAAAGAATTTAAACTTTCGATAAATTCAACTTGGTTCTCTTGAAAAAAGTCTCTTTCGAGTTTTCGACTCATTTCTCTTGGAATCAAGAAAAATAAGCAATCGGAAAGAACCTATTCAGTAGACGTCTCGGTCAATGAATAGAATAAAAAGAGCAGTTCTTTCAACTCACTCACTATTTGCACGTTTTGAGTAGGGATTGAGAGGTTTCATAAAGGGAACTAGGGTAATTATTCAGAAGCCACTACAATGAAAGAAGAAGCTCCTTTTTGTGTTTAACCTAACCCTATAATAACACTGATCACTGCTCATTTGTGACAGCTCCTTTTTATAGCAAATTTTTCATTGATGTGGCTTCTTAGTACCACTTTATTTACCTGCGAATTTAGAAGACAATATGAAATGAAAAATAACACTCGAAAGACGGAGAGGTGAGAAAAAGGTTAGTGAACGAAAGACTGTCAAAATAATTTGTGAATAAAATTTTACTAGAGGAAACTGTCTTTATGGCTGCAGGAACGGTAGCAACACGAATACCTACTTTAAGCCAGAGTCAAATTTGTGGAAATATTTTGAAATTGGTTTCTTTGGTGATTGTGATGGTGGTAGTTTGCATTATTAATTTGTTAAATGTCTATTGTTAGGTTCGTATCGCCAGCCTAGTTAGCTTAGTTGGTAGCGCGACTGCCTAGTAAGCGCTAGGTCGTGGGTTCAATTCTCGCACGCGGCGGACTTTATTCCGAACGGATAAGGTTCGTTCTCGAAACGGTTTTCTCCTGGCTCTCTTCGCTTTCGGGGCGATAAGTCCCTCTATCAAGTTCACTCTGTCAAACCTCTTGAAATAATAATAAAAACTTTTTTAGAGACATGACGGGGTTTTTTCCGTTTAACCTAGGATATATAGGTAATGTGAAATAGGAAACTAATGCGATTTTTTTCTCTCTTTTTTTTCAATGCGAATTTATCATTTTACCTATTTTCTCCTTTTTTTTCTATTCTTGAACGTATTGAACAAAATACATTAAGCCTCCTTACCTTCCTACATAATACATAAATACGCGTTTCAAGTTTCATATCCGAGCATAGCCTGTTCATAACCCGAAGCCTTAAGATTAAGGAGAACGCGTGTGAAGTACCACTAAAGGTGTGTCCACACATGGTCGACCAGCCGTCGATCGATTTCGACTGAAACCGTCCACACTGTCTCGACAACATAGATTCACCTCGTCGATCGACGGCCGCCGACTATGTGTGGACACAACTTGATGATGTATAAAAACATTAACATGACATCTGGAGCTGAGGCTGGTCAATTCAATGTCAGGGTCCCCCTAGTTATTATCAGAACAATAGAAATACAATAGAATAGAATAGATAATTAAGTCGTTCTGATTAAACTACATGATTATGAGGAGAGAAATAGAGAGTGAACGAGTGAGAGAAATAGATTAAGGAGCGCGGTAGCGCTCCGCCCCGCCAAGTCAAAGTTTGACCGCGCTACTAGAGATATTGACTTTTTTAGTGGAATTACTTACTTAATATCACTTTATTATTGGGATGACTTAATCTCCCGTTACTCTATAACTGCTAAGGTTAGAACGGTGGACTTTGAATCCGGGTGTTGGTGGTTCGAGTCCAAGTCAAGTCATAAAATTTAGCGTACCTATGTATATTAAGCGGGGAACAACATTTGTGTTAGAGAGAACTGAAAATGCTAAGGTCTTATCGTACCAAAATCAAAGAGAAGGAAGAGGGGATAGGAGAAAGCCTGCAGCCGTTCCGAGAACGAACCTTATCCGTTCAGGATGAAGTCCGTCCCGGTCGGGAATCGAACCCGCGACCTGGCACTTACAAGGCAGACGCACTACCCTCTAAGGTAACTAGGTAGGCATAATAAATACAAAGTGGTGATAGAAAGAGAAGATCTTTGCCAGTGCAGAGTAGAAGACTCCTAAGGATAAGCAGGAGAATAAGAAAGAGAAAAGAAGAAGAAGAAAAGGAAGAGGAAAAGGAAGAAGAAGAAGAAGAATAAAGAAAGGAGAAAAAAAGAACACTTAGTTACCCTAGAGCTCTATCCTAGCTACCTAGATAACATGATAAGAAGGTGAAAGAGGGGGGGGGAAATGTTTGTAGAAGAATGAAAAGATGAAGGGAGGGAAACGAAGAGAGAAGGGGAGGGAGGAAGATAATGAGAGAGAGGAAGAACAAAGAGAAAGAGAGAGAAAGAAGGAAGAAGTGAGGGAGAGAAACATAAAGGAAGTGGTAGAGGGGAGAAACAGAGAGACAAGGGTGGAAAAAGAAAACAGAGGAAAAATGAATACTTTGAGCTCAAAGTATGCAGAGGGGGTGAGGGAGACAGAGAACAACAAAAGGATGTAGAAGAAGAGAGGGGGGGGGAAGAGGGAGATGGAGAAGAAGAGAGGAATGGGGAGAAAGAAGAGGAAGAGGGAGAGATAGAGAAGGGGACAGGAAACTGGAGCAAAAAACAAATATTTTGAGCTCAAAGTATGCAAAGATTGCAAAGTTCAAAGGCAATAGGAAAGGTTTACGAAGAAAGTGGGTGTAGAAAACAAAGGTTGTGTCACACAGTTTGATGCAGCTATTTAAGTACAAAGGCAGTGTAGACTAGTATAGGTATACATATTTCTCTTTCCTAGTATGTATCGTAAAACAATTTTTTAAAAAAAAAAAAAAGGTTTGACAGAGGGAACTGTAACTGCTATGGTCTTATCATCCCGAAATCAAAGAGAAATGGAAGACAGGATAGGAGAATGCCAGCCGTTCCAAGAACGAACATTATCCCATCAGGATGAAATCCACCCTGGGCGGGAATTGAACCCGCAGCCTAGCACTTACAAGGCAGATGCACTACCAACTAAGCTAACTAAACAGGCCCTTATGTATAAAAACACCTCTTTAAATGAGAGACAGCTTCTTTATTCTTGGAATTTTTTCAACAAACAAATAGCAAAATTTCACTCAGAGGCCCTCTTTCAGAAAATATGTAAGTGGCCCACAGCAGCAAGTGTGGTCAAGCTATTAGGTCTAAAGAGGACTCTCCTTGGTGGAATAAAAAATGATAATAAAATAAAGCTTAACCATAAGCAAGACATGAAAGCAAAATTAATAATAATTCAAAAACTTTTACTCATCATGACAATGTTTGCTTCAATATAAAACTGTTCAAATGTTAAGTGAGACAGAATCAATGACCAAAATTAATATTGCTAACTGTTATACACATCAGTCAAAATTGGTGAAATCCTTTTACAGACATGCAACTACATGTGTAATTGTGACATTATTCTGGCCACAAAAATTGGTTTAAAATGAAATGGAAGTTTAACTTAATCAGAGCTGTTTAAATTAATCCAGGCCATACAAAGGGCAATCTGCCTGAGCATCAGAGGTGCACTCCCTTTTTCCCAAAACATTGATAATAAAGTTCAATTGATTTTTTTTTCTCCCATTAAGATTATTTAATAAATTAGCTGTTATTATTTTAAAAAAAAAAAAATTAGGTAATTAGCCAATCACAATATGATTCAAATTTTAGGTTATCAATTTATCATGCAATGCATTTCCTAGAAATGAT
>NW_007383633.1:0-5128 GCF_000475195.1 Diaphorina citri | reverse complement strand
TTTTTTTTTTTTTCATTTGTGCATGTGCAGCATGTGTGACACTGATACTAAATTAATAATTATGCATTTATGACCTCCCTCTCTCCCTTTCCCCCCCCTCTCTCTCTCTCTTTTCCTCTTCCTCTCCCCTCTTTTTCTCTTTCCTTCTCTTTCTCTCCCTCTTCTCCTCCCCTTTTCTCTCCCTCTTTTCCTCCCCTTTTATCTTCTCTCATTTTCTGTTTCTATCTCTTTCTCTCCCTCACCCTCTTTTTTTTTGCGTTTCACTAAAATATAAAACTCGAAAACTGCATCTTACCTAAATCTCACTGACATCAATAGCCATTGACCCAGTTATAGCGGCAAAAGTAGGTAAATAGGTACCCTATATACTTACCTATGTTTATAGATAGGTACTTATGTACCTACTCACCTATGTGATAGGTAAACTCAAAGGGGGTCTTTTTACTTTCCTTATCCTATAGAAAGGAAAGTAATGTAATCGGGTCAAATTTTCGATGGTGTTTTTTACTTTCCTTATCCTATAGGAAGGAAAGTAATGTAATCGGGTCAAATTTTCGATGGTCAGTTTTTAGTGCCAAAACACGTTTTGAGGTCCCTAGAGCCTAAATCCAAAGTTTCAGCCATTGGTCGGTGTGTGTGTCTGTCTGTAAACAAAATACATATCTCGAGAACGGTAAGAGCTAGAGACTTGAAATTTGGTATGTAGATGTCAGATGTGACTATTTTTTGAAGAGGTTTGATAAAACCACGGCGAACTGTAACTGGCTAGGGTCTTATCGTCCCGAAATCGAAGAGAGAAGGAAGACAGGAGAGGAGAAAGCCAGCCGTTCCGAGAACGAACCTTATAGATATCTGTTTATATGTAGAGCTTGCCCCCGGCGGAACAAGCTCGAGACCCAGGTCCGTCACACCGCCTGGGAGACCTGGGTCTGAAGCTTTTCCCGTCCCACACGTTCGTACAGTCCGTCAGATCGTCTGAGCGTGTGTGGCCGCGGACTGAACCAAATCCGTCATGTACCTACTTACCTTTGTATTTATCACTTTATGACAGGGGTTCTATTAGTAGATAATAATAAAGGAAGGACGGACTAAAAATGCAAGACCCTGTTTATACTATCAGGGTAGGTGAAGGGACTTTTTTTAAAGAGGTTTAATAGAAGGAATTGTAACTGCTAGGGCCTTATCGTCCCGAAGCGAAAAGAGAAGGAAGACAGGATAGGAGAAAGCTAAAAAGAACGCAGTTCTTGGGTTGCCATGACAACCCAAGCAGGTTTCCACATCTGTGCCCCATTATTGTTATCAGGGTCAGCTGATTTTTGCTGCACGAAATGTCACAACAGAAAACACGTGCTTGAAAAGGGAGGGGGAGGAGGGGAGGGAGATAATGAGGGAGGGAGAGGAGAAGAGAAAAAAGAGAAAATGAGGCTGGAGAAGAGAGGGAGAGAGAAGGAAGGGAGAGGGGGAAGAGGTGGAAATAAGGGGGTAGAAATTTCCCCTCTTTTAAAGTCAATTTATTCTCCTCTCTCTTTCTCTCTCTCTCTCTCTCTCGCTCTCGAAGTAAACTTTGTTGCAACATCAGCTGATCAATGTTTTTCGTGGGGTTGGGGGTATTATTTCCCTCTCTCTCCCTCACGCCCTGCCTCTCTTTCTCTCTTTCCCCTTCTCTCTTTCTCTCCCTCTTCCTTTAACCTTGTTTATTTTATGCTCCCTTCTTTCTCTCTCTTCCCATCTCTTCTTCTTCTTCTTCTCTCTCTCTCTCTCTCTCTCTCTCTCTCTCTCTCTCTCTCTCGTTCCTTTAGAATCGATCAGCTGTTAGGTTTTGCAACTTGGGGTTTTTCTCAGATTCTCTCTCGTGAGTGAGTGAGAGAGAGGAAGAGAGAAGGAGAGAGATGATACTTACTTAGGTAGGTAGGTACTTGAGCTAAAAAAAAAAATCACAGTCACATAACAGTGCCAAAATCCCAACATCAAATCCGAACAATTCCAACTGAAAATCTGAATCCCAACTTATTTTGATTTCCCCCCCCCCTAGGTAACCATGTACCTAGTTAAACTCTACGGAGCACCCCCCCCCACCCTTTAGGAATTTTTAAAAATAATTCGGAATGATTCGGAAATGTTGATTAGCGACTTAGCGTACGGTCCGTACGGCTTGTTCCAATACTTGCCATTTGACTAAACATATTCGTGCGATTTTTTTTTTTTAAATGCGGTAAGTAAGAAAAATGAAACTATGCGGAGTACCTGGAAGCTCTTCGCGGAATCGCGGAGCACCTGAAAGCTCTTCGCAGAGCACCAGTGCTCCGCGGAGCACAGTTTGAGAACCACTGCTTTATGAGATAAGTACGTAAAATTGTGTTATCAGATAAGTTATGTATTTTTTATTATTAATAATAATAAATACTAAGTTAAAAATACATGGAATCCGTGTGATCGTGTGAGGTAGGTAAACGCGAGGTAAGAAATGTGGGGTAAGTGTCTCGTGGAATTGGAGTATTGCGAAGCAAATAAATATATTCATAAATGAGTGCATAGATAGATAAATAAATAAATAAATAACTAAGTACTTAAGTAAATGTTTGGGGAAATATGTAAATGGATATAATAAGTAGGTAATATTACGTATTTTCATCGTGTATTACGATGATGTTGTGTATTTTCATCGTTTATTGGAGTTCTGGCTAAATTTCGTCTGGATGGGGGACTCTAAACAGGGAGTGTACTAGGCTGAAATTTCCCTTGCCATAGAAATAGCTACTAGGCTGAAATTTCCCTTGCCAAAGGCTGAGTGCAAAGGGCATCCAGCATGCACGCGTAAAATTTTCGCTCCATTCAGTGTTCCTTGGAGCAGAGAAGTGGTCAGTTTCTCGAAAAAAAAATACACCTATGCTATATGCTGATTGCAAGTGTAGAACATGTTAAGTAGGTACCTATACTGGAACATATTGTTACAATGTTGCGCAATTGGTCATTCCAGGGTCATACTGAATCACGCCAGTCCAATAACTAGCACAATCAGCAAAAACCAGTAAACACTGCACCATCAGCAAAAACTATAAACACTATCATCAGCAAAAAGTAGAGAACTGCAGCGTCAGGAAAGAAGTAGGTACTAAACGCAGCTGTAGCACCTATTGGCATCTGAGTCATCAGATTGCCTGTATGTAGTATAGAGAGACTGAGATGTCTGAGTCAGCGAAAACAACATAGGTAAACCTGGTGTAGAATGTATAGTGATCCAATATTACTGTATAGTAGGCAATCTCTAGCTCCCAGCAGTTCCAGCCTAGTTAGATGTGCCTTGTAAGCGCTAGGTCGCGGGATCGATTCCCGCCCAGGACAAACTTTATGCTAAACAGATAAGGTTCGATCTCGCAATGACTGGTTTTCTCCTATCCTGTCTTCCTCTCTTTGCTTTGAGGATGAGAAGACCTTAGCAGTTACAGTTCCCTCTGTCAAAGAGCAATTCACACACTGATCGCTCTATCTCCAGAACCCCAACACCTAGAAAACTGAAATTTCAGAGGAATATTCCCAATATGTTCTAGATGTGCGATAAATGAGGATTTTGCCGACATCTAAACCGATCTCGATTTATGATCAATTTTCCGTTGTGAAGCGTGAAGCACGGGCAACCTACAAGCATTACTTATTCATGTGGACTAAAACTACGTACCTATGTAATGCGCCAATCAGAATTATTCCAAATCCATACTCCACCACTGGTATTGCTAATGAGTTTACAGCTTCGATCTTGTGTTTTGCATTTAACTCTGTTTTCATGATCCCTCTAACTCTCCTATAGTATTCCTTCCTTATTGTGTCTTTCATTCTCTTGTGTTCTATGTTACCTTCTTCAAATATACCCAGGTATTTGTACACTTCTCCCGTTTTGAGTTCTCTGATGTTTGGTGCTTGTTCATCGGGGATGTTGGCTCTTTCTTTAATTTTTCCTTTCACTATGTTCACTTTCGCGCATTTGTCGTATCTGAACTTCATTCCAATGTGGTCACTGAAAGTCTTCATCTTTCCTATGAGGGTGTTTAGGTTATTTTCGTTGTTTGCATATAATTTTAAGTCGTCCATGAATAGGAGGTTTGTCTCGCTGGAGGACGTAAAACTGAGACAAAGCCAGCCCTGTGAAGCCACAGACAATAACACTGGCTCTTTTGAGGGTACCTGAATGGGACTATGGTCAAGTCCGTCTCAGGAAGTAGGGTACAACGACATAATTATGTACCTGAATATCCCTCATCTGACCCCTACAATTTAGGGGCCCTTAGCTAGCTCTCTGGCCTTGATGACACCTCTTGGTATCCTCTTAATGGGATAGTCTATGGACTCACAGCTTTTCTCTGGAATAAACCTGAGTATGCGGACTCTTTAGAGGTGCTGCAGGTTAATTTTAGAGAAACTGGGGAGGTTGAAATATACCAGTGAGGGTACTTCTAGGTTCCATCAAGGCCAGGGTATAGCAGCTTGGGCAGGGGAAAAAATACTGGTCACAATAGATCTACAGAGGTCGCAGTGTTAATTGCATACTCCCTTGGGAGAGGAGCAACCAGTCCCATAATAAAAAAAAAAACTACGTACCTATGTAATGCGCCAATAATCAAGGGATACGTCATAAATTTATTATCAGCTGTAATAATTAGTCTTTGACTTGTAATTGGATAGGCATTAGTATTAGCCTGTTGACCTGTGCCCAGAGCTAATTGCTGAAGCGTGTTATGGGGCACTGATGAGACTTGCACGCTTGCACATCACTTGCAAGTCTACGCAGCCACGGGAAATCACGTTGAAACTCGGGTAAATAATACCCACAAGGAAGAATAGGTAATAGGTAGGTACGTCATAAACCGACAACCTGATGGAAATGGCCTTTTAAGTAAATAGATACGTCATAAACCGACAACCTGATGGAAATGGCCTTTTCCCGTGTACAGACGGGGTCAGCGACCAAAAGGTCAGCCTCTCCATCGTTACGTCACAGGCAAATACCTGGCCTGTAATCGCACTGTACACTTACTAATTACCATGCACTTTCTCCATGGAAGCTTTTTTTTAAATGAAGAAGAAGGGAAAGACGAAGAAGAAGAACGAGGAGAAGAAGAAGAAGAAGGAAGAA